>NC_081411.1:365326989-365626989 GCF_030272615.1 Cryptomeria japonica
GTAATATATGAGAATAGGTGTGTGAAGAAGAATCAGAGTGGAGAAGGCGTTGAAGTAATCCTTTACTAGATTTGTTGCAAGTAGTTGGTTTGGCAGAGTACTGCATGCTAATCCTATAAGGATCCAGTTAATACTGAGAGGGGGGTTGAATCAGTATTAAGAACAATTCAAACTCTAACTCAAAATAAAACTTATTTCAGATCTAACAGATCTCAACTTCTATAATCAGATCTAATAACCTCTTTATCAGATTTTCTTAACACATTAATCAAATCATTTACCAATACTTTCACCACCAAATTAATCATATAAAATTGATCAATTACCAACTCATTAAATTTATCAATAAGATCAAAATACTTTCACAAACAACTTCTTATCAGTACCAGTAACCTTTGATAAACTTCTGATAAAACATCATAACTGGTGTTTCATAAATAATGCATGAAATGAAATATAAAGAAGAACATCACATGAAAAATATTCCACATGTGAACACCATAAGTTTTTGATGTGGAAACCCAAATAGGGAAAAAAACCACGATAGGAGTTGGCACCCACAAATATTTGTACTCTTTTAAAGTACGCCCTATTAGGAGCTTACAATATGCCTGGTTAAGAGCAGACCCTGTTAGGAGTCACCTAGTTAGGGGATTTGACTTGCAGCTCAATTAGGGGACTTAAATTTTTAGGGCCTATTAGAACCTACCCAGTCAAGGGATTTAACCTGTTGCAACTGTTAGGGAACAATAGTAAGAAAATGATCTATTTACTTGCACTTCTCTGCTTGCTTGATCAGATCCAGTTATACTCAACACCCAGCAACTCTTAGGCAGATCTCACACTTCTGTTGGACAACTTAACACATTCTCTAAGACCACCAACACAATAAACATCAATTTTGTCAACCTAAATAGCCATCTCAACTAGGCCAGCCACAAAACCTAATTACATCATGAATTTACAATTAGATCATAAAAAATCATTGTAGATCGCTATCCAGATCATTACAACAAATTACAATGCAATATCAACCATTGGTTGATCATAACTCATCACGAAAATCCAATCTGTATCCTCAAAACACTCTACTAAGCGTTTCACTAATTTCCAAGAAAATCTTCCTTGAATCGTGCTAAAACAACTATCAAATCTTTCCTGTGGGTTGTTGTTACAAGTGCAGTTGTCGTTGCACCAAAAGATTGACCTATTAATGCCTGATACAACCACTAGACTTAAAGAATCTGTAGACACCTAAAAATGGTCAATGCTTGCGGAGTCGTATTTTAACATTTGCGCATTGCCTTATTTTAGGGTTTTTTGTGTCGCATTAACATTTCTCCTATGTCACACACTTGGTCTTTATCATTTGCGAGCTTCGAGTCCTTCTTCTGCATTCTTCAGTTGTCTCGCTTTCGAATTAGGTCTTGTTGATAACCAATTTTCAGTCATGATTTTGGTCGATCCTTATCAACTTGTCAATATTGTCATTTTGCGATCGATTTGTCATCGATCGTCGTCCTTCTCAATCATATCAATTTGTATCAATTAGTCATTGTTCCTCATCAATTGGCGCATTTATCAATCAAATCACTTATCAGTATGAATCATTTATCAATCAAAAATCATGATCGAATCGATATCAATTATCCTTTGTCAAGACCTAATTGTCATCCTTGCATTTCTAATTTATCTTCTAGGGTTTCATGATTTATTCATTTAACCTTGTTTGTCATTTTCTCTCCATTTTCTCTTTAGGATAAATGATTTATTTATTTATCTTAAGTCTTCTTGTCACAATTAAATATTTATTTAATTGGCTAATTAATTCCTCCTATTTTTGTAAATTAATTAATGAATGAGAAATTATTAATTAATTTACCTAATTTTCATCAATTTCCTAATTTCCAAGTCATTATTTCCAACTTATTTTTCTAATTTCTCCTAAATTCCTAAATGTCTATTTCTATTTCAAAATCTTGTCATAAATCCTTGCATAGCAATTTGTCATAAATTGTCATAAATCCTTGCATAGCAATTTGTCATACACATGTCATAATTTTGCTATTCTTGATTTGAATTTCCATTCGAATCACTTTCATGCTAATCTTGTCTTTTCTCCAATTTATCTATAAATTGGATGAGTTTCTTCAATCAAAACCCCCAATTGATCGCATTTTTGAATCCCAAATAACCACTTTGTTGAATCAATCACGCTTCGAGTATTCTTGAGCAATCATCTTGTCTACTTGCTTTCATATCATGATCATGCACTTGTAGGTGAGATCCACAACAAAGCTATTTGAAGGAGAAAGAAGGACAATGGAGCCACATGAAGGAGACATTCAAATCTGCATTTGGTTTGCTTAATTTTCAAATCTTGAATGTTTTATTTTCATGTCTTTATTGAGTGTGTTAGGATTGATCATTGCATTTAAGCTTTCGTGATTGAGCTAGATTAGTATTTTGATTTCCTTTGATGATTTCTGATTTCCTAGCTACAGAATCCATAGGAGGTGGTTAAGCCATGTCACAAACCTAAGCGCTACACTGCACATCACAAGGAGACCAAGGGCACACACCTTGCAACAATCCCCCCCAGCACAAGCGAGGGGTTTGAACCTGTGACCAAGCTCTGATACCACTTATTACAAGTGTGGTTGCCGCTGCACAAAAAGATCGACCTGTTAATGCTTGATATAACCACTAGACTTATAGAATCCATAGGAGGCGGTTAAGCCATGTCACAAACCTGAGCGTTGCGCTACACATCACAAGGAGACCAAGGGCACACACCTTGCAATAGTTGTTTTGTGTTACCAACTTTATGTAGACTCGTTGTCAATCACCATCATAACATAATTCATTACCAGTTTGATGATTTCTTCACTAGTCCTTTAACCCTACTAAAACCTTAGCAAAACTTCTTTAGAAATTTGAAACATGCCTTCCGGTAATCATCACAAGTTTTGGTTCTAGTCTGATAGAACTTTCCATGATATAAGTTCACCATCCAAGCCGCAAATCACCAATCATCGCCAATTGACTGAACTAATCAAAATAATTTTGCTTTACCGGTTAAAGTCCTATTTCACTGACTTTAGTTCACTGTCGGTAAACCCTGCCTTCCAGTAAACCAAATCACTTAGATGACAAAACAAAACATCAGGAACATAAGGAACCAGCAATGACAACACAAATAATTGATCAAGTCATCTATTCATATAATCTCAATCTCTTCATCATAAATAGACTTCTATCATTTACTGATGTAGTCATCCAACTTCAACTACATCAAATAATCTACATCAGTTATGCCAAATGCCAACAATCTCCCCCTTTCACATTGATGGCAACATTAATCAAATATACAATCAAAATAACATCATCATCTGCAACTTGCTTGCCGATATCACATCTCTGATTGATAACGTCTCTGCTAGTTCTCCTTTTGTCATCTCCCCCTTAACCAATGCTTCACTCAATCTGATCTTTCAAATTCTCACATATCTTGCATATCTGATTTCTATTCTTTCTTCTCCCCATTTGACAACAATGCCAAAGATGTAAATGCATCACTTGTCTTTAATTTTGTTGCTGCCTCTTTCATCATCTCTGCTACATAAATCAGAAAAACTATAACAGAGCATTAAATCAGAACTTTACATCAGACTCGCTCTCCAAAGGAGTAGCATGTACCTTCATCAATCCTTAGTGAAAAATAAACATGAAATCCACAGGATTGATGGATCTCCATCATTTTAGTTCTTTTGGTGTAGTGGTCTAACCCCTATTTTACCTCTAATAAATTCAAAGGTAGCCTTTGGTAAGGGCTTAGTAAAGATATCAACCAACTGATCTTTACTCTTCACATATTCCATCTTCACCTCCTTATCTTGAACTCTTTCCCTTAGAAAGTGATACTTAAATTCAATGTGCTTGGTTCTAGCATGAAGTACATGATTCTTAGAAATGTTGATTGCACTTGTATTATTAAAATAGATAGTCACTGGTTCTGACATATCTATCTTGAATCCTTATAGCACATGTCTCATCCATACTGATTGCTTGCAATTCATGGATGCAACTACATACTCAGATTCAGTTATAAATTGAGAAACACAAGTTTTTTTCTCGCTCCACCGGTTGTTCTTTTCCAATCATCCACATTACCTGCCCAATCAGCATCAGTAAATACATCCAAAGTAAAATCACCTTTACATGGATACCATAAACCATAGTCTATTGTGCCTTTGAGATACTAAACAATTCTCCTTATAGCCACCATGTGACTCTCTTTAGGCTCTTTTTGAAATCTAGCCACTAATCCAACAACATGAGCAATGTTGGGTCTACTATGGACAACATAGTGTAGCATTCCAATTATAGATCTATACTATTTTTCACTAACAGTAGGGGAATCATCTTCTTTTGACAACTTGCAAATAGTCACCATTGGTGTCCCTACCAGTTTGTAGTCTTCCATTTCGAAAGTCTTCAACACTTCTTTGATATACTTGGTCTAACAAATAAAGATACCACCATCCATTTCTTGAAACTGGAAGCCAATAAAGAACTTATTTTTACCGATTAGAGAAATTTCAAATTCCTTTTTCATTATATTGGCAAAGTGCATACGCATATCATCATTGCATCAAAAATAATGTCACCAACAAACACTTCTGCTATCTGCATCTTGTCTCCATCAGTCTTCAAATAAATATTGTTGTTCTCACTGGTACGTTGGAATCTAATCTTGATCAAATGTGCATGTAATCTCTCATACCATGCTCTCGGTGCCTACTTAAGACCATACAAAGCTTTGTGCAATTTACACACCATGTCTTTATCATCAGTCAAGGAAAATCCATCTAGTTGTTCAATGTATACTTCTTCTTCTAGAATCCAATTCAGAAAGGTTGACTTCACATCCATTTGGTAGACTTTGAATCCTTTATATGCAGAAAATTCCAGTAGCATCCTTACACCTTCTAATCTAACAACAGGTGCAAATGTTTCACCATAATCCTCAACTTCTTCTTGAGCATACCCTTTGTAGACTAATCTTTCCTTGTTTCTTACAATCCTTCCTTCTTCATACAATTTATTCCTAAAGACCCATTTTGTTCCAATTGCATTCTTATCCTGCAATCTAGGAACAAGTGATCATGTTTGATTCTTCTCAATTTGATCTAATTCTTCATTCATTTCCTTAACCCAATCATCATCCTTTAGTGCTTCCTTAACTCTCTTGGGTTCAATTGTAGATATCAAACATGAGTTCTCTCAAATATTTCTCCTAGCTTGCACACCTGAATTCTTATCACCAATTATCTTCTCTTGTGAGTGATTCAATCTGACATATCTAGGTATTGCCTATGTCGGTTTTGCATCTTCTTCATCTGGTTCTTCATCTTCTTCCTCACTGTCATCGCTCACCAGTTGAGCACCTAGTTCTGCATTTTCTGGTTCTTCGTTATTCATTGCTTCTGGTTCAATGATCACAAACTTTTCCTCATTATCATCCTTTTCAAGTTCAGATCTGTTTGTACCTTCAGACTTATCAGATAAATAATCAACTTTTACATTAGTACTTTCATCAATTTTCTTAGTTCTCTTATTGTAACATTTATATGCTTTACTCTTAGAAGAGTAACCAAGAAAAATTCCCTCATCAGATTTTACATCAAACTTCTCAGTGTAGTTATCTCTTTTGATAAAAAAAATGACTTCCAAAGATTTTAAAATAACTAACACAAGGATTTTTTACATACCATAGCTCATAGGGTATCTTATTGTTACCTATTTTTACCAGTACCCAATTTAAGGTGTATACAACAGTACTGACTGTCTTCTCTCCAAAACATTTTGGATACTTTACCCTATAATAGCATGGCTCTTTCAACTTCAACTATTATTATGTTCATCCTTTCTACTATGTCATTCTATTGTGGTGTCCTTAGAGAAAACATCTGTCTCTTTATACCATGTTCATTACAATACTTAACAAATTCAGTAGATGTAAATTCACCTCCTCGGTCTGATCTTAAACACTTCAAGTTCTTACCAGTTTCCTTCTCAACCAGAGCTTTAAATGATTTAAATTTATTAAATGCTTCTAATTTCTCTCTCAAAAATGTTACCCACATCATTTAAGAATAGTCATCAATGAAGATCATGAAATACATATCACCATAATTACTCTTTATTCTCATAGGGCCACAGAGATCAGTATGTACCAGATCTAAAACATTCTTAGAAATACCATTCTTTCTCTTGAAAGAAATAGAGGTCCTCTTACCGATTTGACAATCTTTGTATATCACACTATTCGGTTTGATAGGTTGGGGTAATCCTCTTACAACACTACACTTGCTTATCTTAACCAAATTATCAAAATTAACATGACAACATCTTTTATGCCATAACCAACTGTCTCCCATTATTACAACCAGACAATTATTAACATTACTATTCAAATG
The DNA here is from genome assembly GCF_030272615.1 of Cryptomeria japonica. Lineage (NCBI taxonomy): Eukaryota > Viridiplantae > Streptophyta > Pinopsida > Cupressales > Cupressaceae > Cryptomeria > Cryptomeria japonica. The sequence continues at coordinate 365,333,472 of NC_081411.1, forward strand.
GAATAAGTTACCTCTAGTTTTATTCTCGTTAGCTATCAGGTCACAATTACCTCCAAGAATTTTATAGACTCCACTCTTAAACTCAAGAAAATAACCTTTGTCATTGAGCTGACCAACACTTAAAAGATTATGCTTAAGACTATCAACCCAAAATACATCATCAACATTACTCTTTCCATTTAGAGAGATTGAACCTTTACCTTTCACCATGCAAGGAGAGTCGATTCAGTGTCAAAAAGTCCAAACATAGTACTCTAAATAAAAAGTCTCTCAAGTTAATATTTTTAAGAGGAATCAGTGATGAATGCATGAATGCTTTGGATCTTATGGGAGGAGGTGACATAACACAATCAACATGGAATGACATTGGGAACATTTGTCAGAAGTATTCTAGATCTTCTTCTAAGAAGAGTACGTGTTTCAAGCTGGGGGTTTCTTCATCAAGATCTAGTAATGGAGTTTCTTGAGTGGAGCTTAGCCATCTGTTGAAGGATTTTAAGGAGGATATCATAAACAATATGACTACTCAATTGGACACACTTTCATCTAAGAAGAAACATGAGGAAGCTAATGCAGTTCTTGTAGAATTCTGCCCACATTGTAAATAAAGGAAAATAGACTGCAGATTTAAAATGGTTGCAAATCTTGAAGTTCCTGATTTTAAGACAAGACAAGGTGATGATGAGCAAGTTTTCTATGTTTCTCAAAGAAGGCCAAATTTTCCAAGAAAAGGTATGCCTCCTAATCCACTTTCTTTTTCTAGTTTTAGTGGAAATTCCTATGCACAAAATAATCAATGGCAATCCTTATATGCTCAAAATTTTGGAAATTATCAAAATTGGTATAATCCTCAAGGCCAAGGGCAGCATTTTGCCATTCAAACTCCACGGTGGCAGTAGCCACAAGGAAATTGGTCTCAACCTCAAGGACCATGGCAACAATTCCAAGGGAATTGGCAAACTACCCCTCAATGGAGAGGAGGCCATCCATGGGAAAATCAATCATTTGGTTATCAACAACCTATGCCATAGCCACAACCACCTACAATAATGCCTCCTCATGTAGCCAATACTATTCCACCTAAACCTACATAGTTACCCACTCAATCAATGCCAAATCCTAATAACAAGCCTTAGCAACAACAACAAGTTTATTCAGTTGATCCTAATCAATACCTGACTTATTCTCTTTCTATAAGTGATATTCACCTTAGGTCGGGGACAACTTTATCCAACCCATCTCCACCAATTATAATTGAGATACAAAAGGAATAAGAAATCTCTAGTCCAATAACCCAAATACCTCAAAATCAGCAAATACCCCCATTTACTTAGAGGTTGCAAGCTGAAGAGATTCTATAGGAAGAGGAACTAAGTTTTGATATAATAGATTAGTTGAAACATGTATGTGTTAAAATTCCATTGTTACAAGCTATTAAGGATGTCCCTATTTATGGTAAATGTTATTGGAAAAAGGGCAACAAACTGAGGGGTGGGGGGTGAATCAATTTGCACATAAAATTTACTCAACTCAAACACAATTTTAGATCTGATAATTAACAATGAAAGCATAAATCAACACCACATCAATAACACCAAGATTTTTGACGTAGAAAAACTAGTTAAGGGAAAAACCACAGTGGGAACCTACCCACAATAAGATGATACCCTATGAAGAAACCTGGTAGGAAGAAAAAGGATCCGCAAACAATGCATGTAATGGGTCAATTAGTTGATATCATGTTAGGAAAGGTTTCAATTCTTAAATATACTAATCTTGGTAGCCCTGTTGTAAAAATAGTCATCAATGGCACTCAGATAAAGAATGCTTTAATAGATTTGGGAGCTGCCATCAATGTAATGACAAGGGATGTTATGCAGAAACTTGACATAACCAGTCTTAGACCTACACCTATAGTCCTGCGGCTTGCTTATAGTTCCATAGTTTGGCCTGATGGTATGATTGAAGATGTGGTTGTTACTTTGGATTCTTGGGAGTATCCTGTAGATTTTATGATCTTATCTCTTAAAGCTACATTGGGAGGATATCTAGTTATCTTGGGAAGACCTTGGCTTGCTACAGTAGATGCATATATTGGATGTCGGTCAGGAGATATGGCTATTTCAGATGGAAATACAACCAAAAATTTAGCTCTGCATTCTCTTTCTTAGCCCCAACTTGATCAACAACAAGTCATTTGGCCTAACATAGGAGAAGAGTTTGAGGAAGGAGTTGACCCTGTCAATCATCTTATGATGATTAATAGACATCCATTCATTAAAATTCATGATGATGATTCAATTTTCTATAAAATTCTAGCAAATTAGTTAAAATAAGAGCAACAATCACATGAGTTAGTATCAAATATTCCAGCATCATATTTTCTTGCAACCACTAATATTCTGCATACCCTGTTGCCACAGGAAGTTTGCATTTCTCATCTTTCTGAAGCATCTTAGGTTTATCTTACTATCAAAGTGGAAATTGATCTAAACAAATATTTGAATCAATAATCAACTCATAGGTACTCAAAGAATAACATTGGTTGACTTGCTTAAATGCCATCAACACGCTTTTGCATGGGATTACAAAGACATGTATGGAATTGATACTATAGTTTGTACCCACCATATCTACATAAAAGAGGATTGTAGACCACTTAGATAGCCACAAAGAAGAATTAATCCTACATTAAGAGAAATAGTTAAAGAGGAATTGCAGAAATTATTAAATGTTGGATTTATTTGTCCTATCTCAGATAGTCAATGGGTGTCACCTTTAGTGATAGTTCCAAAGAAAGGAGGTAAATGGCGGGTATGTGTGGATTATAGAAATCTGAACTTAGCAACTAGGAAGGATCATTTTCCATTACCATTTGTGGATTAGGTATTAGACTCCTTGGCAGGGAAGCGGTACTTCTTATTCTTGGATGGATTTAGTGGCTACAACCAGATTCAAATTGCTCCTGAGGACTAGGAAAAAACTACATTTACTTGAACTTGGGGAACATATGCATATTTTGTTGTTCCTTTTGGATTATGTAATGCTCCAACTACTTTTCAAAGAGCGGTGATTGTTGGCATATGCACACTCCAATGAGACATTGTAGGTGATTGAAGGTTTTGTCATTGATGGTAACCTTACAATCCTATGACACCGGCAAGGCATCACACCGGCACTAGAAAGATCAGACTCTACATCGACACTCAGACCACTAGCATTGGCAGTGAAAGGAAGCACACCGACACAGAGGCCGCAGGACTTTTTGTTATATTATATTTTGTTTATTATTGTAAAATCCTTGTAAATCAACTTGGAAACATTGTATAATGACTCATATATATAAGAATTCATTGTAGGACATTTAGATATGGATAAGAAAAATTATAAGGCGGACCTGTTATGCGAAATATAGGTTAAGGGTTTATGTAAAAAGTAGAGCAGAAATCGGTACTGGATCTGGCATTATAGATGCTATTCTGAAGCAGTGCAAGACACTGGATTTGTATAATCCATTTTTGTAAGTCAATGAGACTTCCATATTGTATTTTGAGCTGTGAGCTCTAGGCACTTGGCCTTCATGCATGTGTAGGCCCCTATTGTAAGTAATATTCTCTTATTGGCCAGTAAGTGAATATTGTGGGTCACAAATCCCACCGAGGCTTTTCCCACATCAGGTTTCCTCATTAAAATATTGTGTTATGGTGTTTTTCTTATGTGTTTCTTTTAATTATGTTTATTGCACTATTTCTTGCTTACCGGTACACTATTATAATATGTCCTACATGTTTTAAGTTAAGAAATTCACATTACCGGTTAGATACTGATTCACCCCCCCCCCCCCCCTCTCAGTATCTGTGGGAATCCTAACAATTGGTATCAGAGATTGGTCCTCTATTTTTAGAAGCGTAACAACTTGAGGAAGATCTTGACACTAGTAGAGATGGGATATCTAATGAAGCAACAAGAAGCAGCTCTCTCAGACTATGATGCAGAAAAATTGAAAAACATCAAACTTGAAGATGATCTAAAGGAAGCTCAGGATATCATTCAGGCACTTCAAGAAAATTTTACCATTGCAAGGAACAAGAGAAGAGAATTATGTGAAAAGATACAAAATGAGAATGATGAAAAGGAATCACTTAATGGTCAAATAAGCAAGCTAAAACAAGAGACCATGACACAGAAGAATGAGATGCAAAACATGACCATGAGATTCTACAAGGAAATTGAAGACATGAAGAAGAATGAAGAAGAATTGAATAGAAGACTAAGTGATGCAGCAAATGAAAACACAAGACTTAGTTATGAAAATGACCTATTGAAGATAGAACTGATGCATACATAGAATGACTCCAATGAACTGATGAGATAGAAAGAGATCTTACAAAGAGAACTAGACATTGCAAATCAACACAAAGATAAATTTAAGAAAAGATCAAAAGAACTTGGTGACTTATTGAAGATTTAGAAACCTAATGGTGACATGTGTGGAATTGGCTTTGAGTTAGGAGAAAGCTTTGGTACTGCAAACACTCAGGATCATAGAAAACCGGTAAGGCAGCCTAATGCTTATAAATTCAATGAAAAATGCTTTAACTATAATAAGTATGGGCATAGAGAAAATCAATGTAGATCTAGAAATTATCAGAATATCAATACACCCATTGGTCAGTGTTCAAAATGCAACAAAGTTGGTCACAACTCTAGAAATTGCAGAATGAATGTGAGATGTTATGTTTGTGGAAGATTTGGACATCTATCAAATCAATGTAGATCACATACCGACATAGGTTATGGTAAAGCTATTCAGAAGAATAATGTGACTTGCTATGCATGTAACAAGATTGGGCATATTGCAAAGTTCTGCAAAAGTAAAGGATCACCGACAGACAACAAAAGTTCTAGTTTGAAAGGAAAAGAAAAATTTGAAGAGGTTAATCAAGAATTCTCAAAAAAATGGATTAGAAAGATAGACCTAAATATTGTTGGGAATACTCCTCCATCGGTAGAACCAATCAACAATTCACCGACAAGACTAAGTAGTGCTTCACCGACAGGACTGAGTAGCACTCCACCGGTAGGAAGCTCTTCATCAAATTGAAGAAAATTTTCTTTGAGGGTTTGGCAATCAATGAGACATATGCTATTACTCCCTCGGTTAATGGTGAGAAGTTAGAAATTACTTCATTACCGGCAGACAATGTTAAGTGACTACTTAACCAGCATGCATTAAATGTGGTAGATGGCAAATAGACTTTATAAATTTGTGGTTTTGGCTCCATTTCACTTCACCGAGATTTCAAACTTCTGAAGAGTGCAAAATTTGTAGAGCTAAGGCATTTCGAGCAAAGAGGCAAAGCACTTCAGCAAGCAATCCATCCTAAGGCAGAAAAAGGTATTTATCATCATGGCATCCTCCTCTGCACCTGAATTTATAGCAAACCCTACTGTGGTCAAGGTCATAAAACACCCTAGGCCCGTGTTTCAACTAGTTCCTAAGGTAGCAAAGAAAGATGACAACATAGGTGCATTTTCCCAAATTCTAAAGGGAATTGTTTTTGCAAAAGACCCCAGAATATATATCCATTGCAACAAAGAAGAATTAGGAGATGAAGAAATCAAACACATGTATAAGACTATTATTTGTGATGATTCTAGAAATGTAAAACCAGAACACGAAGTTGTTGAAACCCTAGGATTCACCAAAATCCTTTGCATTCCTGAATTTCCCAAGGAGGTGATTAGGATAGTCTTAAGCAGGGTACATAGTTCATTCTTTTGGCTTGATGCAATTCACAAAATTACTAAGAAAGTCGTGAAGGCTGTAATAGGGTTACCCTCCACTGGTAATAGACCAGACAAGACTAAGAAGGTCTCCAATGACCTAGTTATAAACCTAACTGGTGCAACATCAGACAGAAGGTCTTTGAGGGTTAATGATGTGATAGATATAAATGTGAGATTTGTTAGCATGATTTTAGGATACAAAGCTACTCATGCAAATAGACTTAACTCGGTTTCTAGTTTGTGCATAAAGATTGCATATGATATGGTTAAGGATAATGTAAAAATTGATGCATGTGAATGGTTGAAAGATGAGTTAATTGATAACTTAGACAAAATAAAGAAGGATAAGAAAGGAACTTTTAGGTTTGGTAATCTACTTGTATTCTTGATGCTACATATAACCAAACAAGTTCTCGGTATAGGCATTAAGAACCTTGGATTTGATATAATGGTAGGAAAATAGTTGACAGGCTTATTCAATAACATGGGTGATAGCAAAGAAAAGAATATCCATGACTACTTTCAAGCACTAAAGGCTAGGATGAAGAAAACAATTAGACTATCATAGAAAATTGTCAACAAATACAAGGATGAAATATGTTTTGTAATAAAAAGGATGAGATATGGATGGAAGCAGTTATACCAAGAACAATTTGGGTAACAGAGATGGGTTATGAGATAGATGATCCTATCATTGAGACTTATGCTAAGGCACTTCTGGAAGCACCTAGAGAACCTAAGGAAGAAGTATTTGGTAGTGTTGAGACCATAGAAATCCAAATTCAATCCAAGAAGAGAGTAAAATGGGTTGAAGTAGTTGTGAGAAGAGGATCTAGACAAGCTAAGGCTATTAAAGAAGATGTACTGAAACAAACCGGTATTACTAAGGATGAGTTAGGAACTCTACAACCTGAAACTCACCTATCACCAGTAGCTACTTCTTCAGAGAATGACATGCCTGCAATCTTCAAAAGAGTTGTAAGGAAAAGGGATCCTTCACCGGCATCCACACCCTTGCCTAGAAGAACTAGACAAAAGAAACAGGCAGTGAGGTCTCTGGTTAAGAAAACTACACCAAAGAAAAAGCTAACACCAAAGAAGAAGAAGAGGACTCAACAAAACTTGGCACCTCTTGACAAATTATTGAATGAAATCACAGAGGAAGGGAAACTGAAGAACATAGAAAGGATATATGATACATTGACAGCAGATGAAAAAGAACAAGTTGAAAATAGTGTCATATTACACATGGACATGTATAAGAAATCCTTAATGGAGGTAGTAGATGAACTACCAGATGAACTATTTAAGAGTTTGGAAGCAAGAAGACAAGTTGTTGTAGAGCTTGACAAGAAGATCAAAATAGAAAAATTACTTGTTGTTTACCCAGTAAACTCACCTAAGGAAATAGATGACTTAATTGTAGAAGCCAACCGGTTAGTATTCTCTACTACACACTGACATATTGCTTTAATGGTTGGAAGAGTTAATGAAGTAATAGAGGAAACAAAAAATGCATGGGACATATTCCTTGTGGAGAAGGAAAAATAGGAAGAATATAGGAACCCCAAACCCATAAAGGTATATCAGAAGGAGAAGGACATAGGAAAAGGAAAGGTTGGTGGACCTCCTACCATCAAAGTAAAGGATAACTTACTCCCACCGCCTCCAATTACATCATCAGTAATAACAACTACTAAAGATCAACCGACAGATGAGAGTATGGACTTAGAGGATACTAATCCTAATTCTAAGGTACTTTACATAGTGGATGTTGATACCCAGACTATCAACATTATGATAGATCAGGATACAATCGGCAAGACAGATATGGCTAGTGAGCCATCGACAACTGACAAGATTAACAATACTGAAGGAAAAGTTGAAGTTGTTAACATAGAGCAACAGGTGGAGACTGAAACTGAAATAGAGCAACAGGCAGAAAGACAAACAGAGCAATAGGCTCCGGAACAGGAAAGGTTCACATGGAAATAGTGCCACCAGCAACAAGAGAAGATCGAAAACCATTGCTTACAGAGATGGAAACACAGACAGACCTACCAGAGGTCACTACAAGCTTGGTCACTTCTTCCACTGGCAAAATTAAGAATATTAGTTCATCCTCAATAGGTTATAAGTCTACAATATAACTGAAGTACTTTTGGACTCCATCAAAAGGATAACTAATTGTAGTTCACAGGCTTACAAAGCTATAGATGACAAAATCCCAGTTTTGAAGATTATAGCTCCTAACTATAACATAGACAATAAGGATTCTTTAAACTAGCTTAACACCTTGTGTAAATACATCACTGAGAACACAGTGACTATTGAGCAAATAAAGGAAGAGACATTGAAGGATGAGTTGGAAATTGAGAAGCAAAAATTCTTTGAGGATCAGATAAAGAAGTGTACTAGGGAATTTGACACACTTCTACTAGAACTGTGCAATTCACTAAAGGAATTCAAAACTCTATATAAAGACATCTGCAAGACAAAACTTCTAACAGTGGACATAGACAAGAAAATGAGCAAGGTAAAAGATGAAATCAATAAACTTGATGACAATTTTGTTAACTCACCTGATACATTATCAGTTTTTGAAAACAAGATAACAAGTTTTGAGGAAGAGTTACTTAGATTAGGAAGACAAAAGGAGAGAATTGTAAATAAGGCAAAGAATTTGAGACTAAGACTAAGTCCAAGATTGGACTATCTAGCATCTTTGTGAAAGGAAATATCTAAGGCACTAGTACAAAGATAGAGAACACTGATAGAGCATATGCAACACCTCACCGGTACAGTTCACAGAATAAAGACAACAATAAAGGATAGCAAGAAGTTTATGGAGAGTATAAACTTGATTTTGGTAGATCTTTTTCAAATTGTAACCACCCAGTTACAAGGTTGAAACTACAACTCTATTGACACCTTGACAACCTTTGTCATTGATGCCAAAGGGGGAGTAGTAGTATGAGAAAATAACCGGCAGAAGACTTATCTACTCAGGGGGACTTCTTTATATACTTTGGTAACATATTTTTGGAAACATTTTTGGATCACAAGTTTTGGATACACTTTTTGAATTTTCTCATGAGTGTTGCCATCAATGCCAAAGGGGGAGATTGTTGGTATATGCACACTCCAATGAGACATTGTAGGTGATTGAAGGTTTTATCATTGATGGCAACCTTACAATCCTATGACACTGGCAAGGCATCACACCAGCACTAGCAAGATCAGACTCTACACTAGCACTTAGACCACCGACACCGGCAGTGAAAGGAATCATACCGGCACAGAGGCCGACAAGACTTTTTGTTATATTATATTTTGTTTATTATTGTAAAATCCTTGTAAGCCAACTTGGCAACATTGTATAATGACTCATATATATAATAATTCATTGTAGGACATTTAGATATGGATAGGAAAAATTATAAGGCAGACCTATTATGTGAAATATAGGTTAAGGGTTTATGTAAAAAGCAGAGCAGAAATCAGTACTGGATCTGGCATTATAGATGCTATTCTGAAGCAGTACAAGACACTGGATTTGTATAATCCATTTTTGTAAGTCAGTGAGACTTCCATATTGTATTTGGCCTTCCTGCATGTGCAGGCCCCTCTTGTAAGTAATATTCTCTTATTGGCTAGTAAGTGAATATTGTGGGTCACAAATCCCACTGAGGTTTTTCCCACACCGGGTTTCCTCATTAAAATATTGTGTTATGGTGTGTTTCTTATGTGGTTTCTTTTAATTTTGTTTATTGCACTATTTCTTTATTGTCGGTACACTGTTATAATATGTTCTACATGTTTTAAGTTAAGAAATTCACATTACCAGTTAAATACTGATTCACCACCCCCCCCCCCCTCTCAGTATCTATGGGAATCCTAACAGTGATAAGCATATTTTCAGATATTTCCCAGGACAACATGGAGATCTATATGGATGATTTTACCACCTATAGTTTATAATTTGAAGAGGCATTGAAGAATCTGAAGAAAATTTTGTAGCGGTGTGAAGACTACAATTTATCATTAAACACTGAAAAAGTGCTTCATGATAATGTGGGTGTTGGCAAATGCACACTCCAATGAGACATTGTAGGTGATTGAAGGTTTTGTCATTGATGGAAACCTTGCAATCCTATGACACCGGCAAGACAATTTATCAGCATTAGGAAAGATAGACTCTACACTGGCACAGAGACCACCGGCAGTGAAAGGAAGCATACAAGCACAAAAGCCGACATGAATTTTGTTTATTAAATATTTTGTTATTTATTGTAAAATCATTGTAAGCCGACTTGGAAAATTGTAAAATGACTCATATATATAAGAGATCATTGTAGAACATTTATGTAATGAAAAAAGGTAGGAGATAGGCGAAATAAGGCAGACCTATTATGAGAATTATAGGTTAAGGGTTTATGTATAAAGAAAAGCTTAAACTAGTATTAGATCTAACATAGTAGATGCTACTTTGAAGCAGTCAAAGACATTGGATTTATATAATCCATTTTGTAAGTCAGTCAGACTTTCCATTTTGTAATTGAGCAGTGAACTCTAAGCGCTTGGCCTTCCTGTATGTGCAGGCCCCTACTGTAGCAGTAATATTCTCTTATTGGTCAGTAAGTGAATATTGTGGGTCACAAATCCCACCAAGGTTTTTCCCACACTGGGTTTCCTCATTAAACTACTATGTTATGGTGTGTTTTTCATGTGGTTGTTGTTATCTTTGTTTATTGCATTATTTCTTGTCTACCGGTATACAGTATTGATATGCTTTACATCTTTTCAGTTAAGAAAATCTTTAAACCGGTTAGATACTTTCACCCCCCCTCTCAGTATCTGTGAGAGTCCTAACAATTGGTATCAGAGCTTGGTCCTCTATTTTCAGAAGCCTAACAGCTTGAGGAAGATCTTGACACCAGTAGAGATGGAAAACTTGATGAAGCAATTAGAAGGAGCTCTCTCAGACTATGATGCAGAAAAGTTAAAAAATATCAAACTTGAAGATGATCTAAAGGCTGCACATGATATCATTCAAGCACTTCAAGAGAATTACACTATAGCAAGAAATAAAAGAAGAGAACTTTGTGAAAAGATGTAGAATGAAGGAGATGAAAAAGAAACCCTTAATGATCTTGTAAACAAGATAAGAAAAGAGTTAAGTACAACAAAGAATGAGATGCAGGCTATGACTATGTGATTTTGTAAGGAAATTAAAGATAGAAAAAAGAATGAAGAAGACTTGACTAGAAGACTGAATGATGCTGCAAATGAAAACACAAGACTTAGCTATGAAAATGATATGTTGAAGACAAATCTGATACATACACAGAATGACTCAAATGAACTCATGAGACAAAAAGGTATCTTGGAAGGAGAACTGGCTGCTGCAAATCAACATAAAGAAAAATTCAAGAGAAGCTCAGAAAAACTTGGTGACTTGTTGAAAAATCAGAAACCAAATGGTGACACAAATGGCCTTGGCTTTGAAGTTGGTGAAAGCTCCAGTACTGCAAATACACATGATCATAGAAAACCGGTAAGACAACCAAATGCTTATAAATTCAATGGCAAATGCTTTAACTGTAACAAGTATGGTCATAGAGAAAATCATTGTAGATCTAGAAATTATTAGAATACCAATACACCCACCGGTCAATGTTCCAAATGCAACAAAGTTGGTCACAATTCAGAGAATTGCAGAATGAATGTGAGATGTTATGTTTGTGGAAGATTTGGACATTTATCTAATCAATGCAGAACACAAACTGGCATAGGATATGGGAAAGCTATTCAAAAAAATAATGTGACTTGTTATGCCTGTAACAAGATTGGACATATTGCAAAATTTTGTAGAAGTAAGGCATCACCGGCAAGAAATAATGGTGCTAGTTTGAAAGGTAAAGAAACGGTTGAAGAGGTAAAGCAAGAATTTTCAAAACAATAATTCAAAAAGTCAGATCTAAATGTTGATAGGCATACTCCTCCACTAGCAGAATAGAGTAACACTACACCGGCAGGAGACTCTTCATCAAACTAAAGAAAATTTAGTTGAGGGTTTGGCAATTAAATGTGAAATATGCTATTATTCCCACAGTTGATGGTGAGAAGTTGAAATTACTTCTATACCGGCAAATAAGTTAAGTCATTACTTAATCGGCAAGCATTAAATGTGGTAGTTGGTGAATTTGACATTATAAAACAAGTGTTTTGGCTCTAATTTCATTTCACTAAGCATTCAAATCTTCGAGAGCGCAAAAAATTCTAAGCGAAGGCATTCCAAGCAAAGAAGAGAAGGAATTCATCAAGCAATTATCCTTAAGGCAGATAAAGGTATTTATATCCATGGCTTCTTCATTTGTTCCTGAATTCATAGAAAACCCTACTGTAGTTGAGGTGATCAAATACCCTAGACCCGTATTCCAGTTAGTTCTCAAGATTGCCAAGAAAGATGATAATGTTGGTGCTTTTTCTCAAATTCCCAAAGGAGTAGTTTTTGCTGAAAACCCTAGAATGTACATACATTGTCACATAGAAGAATTAGGTGATGAGGAAATCAAGAACATGTATAAATCTGTAATCTGTGATGAAACCAACAATGTTAAGGCTGAACACAAAATAGTGGAAACCCTAGGTTTCACTAAAATTCTCAGTATTCTGGATTTTCCTAAAGATGTTATAAGGATAGTTTTAAGCAGGGTACATGGTAAATTCTTCTGGTTGGACTCAATCCACAAAATCACTAAAGAGGCAGTAAAAGCTATGACAGGGTTACCTTCCACCGGTAACAGGCTTGATAAAACAAAGAAGGTCTCAAATGACCTAGTGATTAATCTAACAGGTGCAACATCTGATAAAAGATCCTTGAGAGTAAATGATGTAACCGACATCAATATCAGATTCATTAGCATGATTTTAGGCTACAAAACCACACATGCAAATAGGTTAAACTTAGTTTCTAGCCTTTGCATTAAGAGTGCCCATGACATGGTTAAGGATAATGCAAAAATAGATGTGTGTGAATGGTTGAAAGATGATCTTATTAACAACTTAGGAAAGATTAAGAAAGACAAAAATAGGACATTTAGATTTGGAAACCTACTAGTCTGTTTAATGCTACACATAACAAAACAAGTGCTCGATATTAGTAACAAAAATCTTGGTTTTGATATACCGATAGGCAAACAACTGTCTGATTTACTGAATAACATGGGAGAAAACAGAGAAAAGAACATAGATGAGTACTTTCAGGCATTGAAGGCCTAGATGAAGAAAAGAGTCAGATTATCACAAGCAATTGTAAATAAGTATAAAGATGAAATATGCTTTGTTATTAAGAAGGATGAAATTTAGATGGAGGCAATTATCCTAAGAACTATTTGGGTTACTGAAATGGGTTATGAAACAGATGATCTCATAATTGAAACATATGCAAAAGCCCTCCTAGAAGCACCCAAGGAACCTAAAGAAGAGGTATTTGGTAGTGCTGAAACCATTGAAAAACAAATCCAATCTAAGAAGAATGTTAAAAAGGTTGAAGCAATAGTAAGAAGAGGATCCTGGCAAGCAAAAGCTAAAAAGGAAGATGTACTTAAGAGAACTGGCATTACAGAAGATGGGTTAGAAGCACTACAACTGGAAACTCACCTTTCACTAGTTGCAACTTCTTCAGAAAGTGATATACCAACTAAATTTAAAAGAGTTGTGATTAAAAGGAAACCTTCACCAGTATCTACACCTTCTCCTAGAAAAACTAGATAGAAACAATAGGTAGTAAGGCCCCCAGCTAGGAAGTTAACTCCAAAGAGAAAGTTAACACCCAAGAAGAAGACTCAACAAAACATTGCTCCAATTGACAAACTACTAGATGAAATAACAGAGGATGGAAAACTGAAAAACATCAATAAATTGTATGATTCATTATCAAATGATGACAAAGAAAAGGTTGAGAACAGTGTAATCCTACACTTGGACATTTACAAGAAATTTATAATGCAAGTTGTAGATGAATTACTAGCAGAACTATTTAAAAGGCTTGAAGATAGAAGGCAATCTGTTGTAGAGCTTGATAAGAGGATAAAAATTGAAAAACTACTTGTTGTTTATCCAGTTAACTCACCAAAAGAGATAGATGATCTAATCTCTAAGGCTAACCGGTTGGTATTCTCAACTGCACACCGGCATGTAGCACTTATGGTTGGTAGAATGAATGAGGTTGCAGAGGAAACTGCTAATGCATGGGACATATTCCTTGTAGAGAAGGAAAAGCAGGAAGAATATAGAAACCCTAAACCCATCAAAGTATATCAAAAGGATAAGGATAAAGGGAAAGCAAAGTTTGGTGGACCACCTAGCATAAAAATAATAGACAACTTACCCCCACCACCTCCAGATACTCCACCGGTAGTTACCACTGAAAATCAACTGGCTAGTGAGAGTATGGACATTCCACAAGAGGACACCAATCCCAACTCTGAGGTGTTATACACAGTAGACATTGACACTCATAAGGTCAATATTGTGGTAGATAAGGACTCAACAGGAAAAATAGATATGGCTAATGATCCACCAGTAATAGATGGTATAGAAGGTAAACTGACAGATAATAACACAAAACAACAGGCTGAGCAATAGACAGAGCAACAAGATCCATCACTACAACAGGTTGATACAAAGACAGTACCATCAGCAATAGGTGAGAAATCTAAACCTTTGCTTAAATAAATGAAAACACAAACTGACCTACCAGAGGTCACCACAAGCAAGGAAATTTCTCCCACCGATGGAATACAGATTGTGGATTCATCAAATAATGTAACAGAAGTTCTTCTAGATTCTATCAAGAAGATAACAGAGTGTAGCTCTCAAGCATACAAGGCAATAGATGACACAATTCCAATTTTGAAAATGATAGCACCTAAATGTAATATAGACAATAAAGTTTCTTTAAGTCAACTTGACAGTTTGTCTAAGTACATTACTGACAACACTATGATAGTTGAACAAATAAAAGAGGAAGCAATCAAGGAGAGATTATAAAAGGAAAAACACAAATTCTTTGAGGAGGAAATAAAGAAGTGTACAAGGAAATTTGACACTCTTTTATCGGAACTATGTAGTACACTGAAGGAATTCAAAACTTTGTACAGGGATACTTGTAAAACAAACTTTTTGACAGTTGATATAGACAAGAATATCAACAAGATATAGGAGGAAATAAATCAGCTAGCAGATAATTTCATTAATTCATCTGATTCATTATCATTTTTTGAGAAGAAGATAACAAGTTTTGAGGAAGAACTATTAAAGTTGGAAAGAGAGAAAGAAAGAATAAAAGGTAAGGATGGAGATTAAGTCCAAAATTGTACTACCTCGCCACCTTAAGAAAAGAAATATCTGAAGCTTTGATTCAAGGACAGAAAACATCAGCAGAGCAAATGCAACACCTTGCCGATATAGTTCAAAGGACTGAGGCTGCAATAAAAGATAGTAAAAAGTTCATTGAGAGCCTGAATCTAGTTTTGGCAGATCTATTTCAAATTGTAACTAACCAGTTACAAGGATGAAACAGGAAACCACACTCATTGACACCTTGATAACCTTTGTCATTGATGCCAAAGGGGGAGTAGTGGTATGAGAAAAATAATCAGCAATTGGCTTATCAGCTTAGGCGGAGCACATAATCTTTTGGTACACAATTTTAGTAATTCTGGTAGATTCTTTCTGGATAACAATTTTTGGATTTTTCTCATGAGTGTTGCCATCAATGCCAAAGGGGGAGATTGTTGGTAAATGCACACTCCAATGAGACATTATAGGTGATTGAAGGTTTTGTCATTGATGGCAACCTTGCAATCCTATGACACCAGCAAGACAATTCATTGGCACCAGCAAAGACAAACTCTACACCAACACAAAGACCACCGAAAGTGAAAGGAAGCATACCGGCACAGAAGCCAACAGGAATTTTGTTTAAAAAATATTTTGTTAATTATTGTAAAATCATTGTAAGCCAACTTGGAAAGTTGTAAAATGACTCATATATATAAGAGATCATTGTAGAACACTTATGTAATGAAAAAAGGTAGGAGATAGGGGAAATAAGGCAGACCTATTATGCAAATTATAGGTTAAGGGTTAATGTATAAAGTAGAGCTCAAACCAGTACTAGATCTGGCATAGTTGATGCTACTTTGAAGCAGTACAAGACATTGGATTTATATAATCCATTTTGTAAGTCAGTGAGACTTCCCATTTTGTAATTGAGCAATGAGCTCTAGGCACTTGGCCTTCCTGCATGTGCAAGCCCCTCTTGTAGTAGTAATATTCTCTTATTGGCCAATAAATGAATATGTTTACCAGTATACAGTATTGATATGCTTTATATGTTTTAAGTTAAGAAAATCTTTAAACCGGTTAAATACTGATTCACCCCCCGTCTCAGTATCTATGGGAATCCTAATAGTGGGAAGGTATAGTTCTTGGTCATCATATGTCCATCAAAGGAATAAAAGTTGATATAACAAAAATAGAAGTCATTCAAAACCTCCCTGCACCTATAAAGCAAATGGATGTCAAAAATTTCCTTGGTCATCCTGGATATTATAGGAGGTTTATCAAGGATTTCAGCAAAATTGCAGGCCCTTTATATTCTCTTTTAACCAAGGATATGGAATTTAATTGGACTTCCTCATGCAATGAAGCTTTTTTGAAGCTCAAACATGCATTGACTCAAGCACCAGTGTTCAAGGGTCCAAACTGGTCCTTACCTTTTCATATTCATACAAATGCATTGGATTATGCCATAGGAGCAGTTTTGGGATAGAAGATTGACAATTTGGAGAATGGAATTTATTTCATCAGCAAGAACATGTGGGGGCTTGAGCTGAATTACACTGTCATTGAAAAGGAGATGTTAGCAATTATATATGCACTCAACAAATTCAGGCATTATATAACAGGATATCTGATATTTGTGCGCACTGATCATACAACAATCAAATATCTCATGAATAAACCTTCAATTACAAGAAGATTGGCTCACTAGTTACTATTGAAGTAGGAATTTGACATTACAACTATTGATAAACCAGGTAAATCCAATGTAGTTGCAAATTATCTTTCTAGGCTTCAACTGTAGGATGATCCTATAGCCATAGACAATTCTTTTCTAGATGAACATTTGTTCCTTATAAAAGAACACAGTCCCTGGTATGCTGATATTGCAAATTATTTAGCATCTAATAAGATGCCAATTCATTTTTCTCCTAAAGAAACAAGATTGTTAGTTGAGAAAAGATTTAATTTCTCATGGATTGTTGATTTTTTATTTTATGTTGGACCTGACCAAGTCATGAGAAGATATGTAAGAGAGGATGAAACATATGATATCATTCATGCATGTCATGATGAACCATGTGGAGGACATTTTGCTGCTAAAAGAACAACACTTAAAATACTTGGCACAGGATATTATTGGCCAACATTATATAAGGATGCAACACAATATACTAGAAAATGTGATAGATGGCAGCCCATGGGTAGGCCTACTAGATCTGATGAAATGCCATTATATCCCCAGATATTAGTTGCACCATTTGATAAATGGGGATTAGATTTTGTTGGGCCGATTGATCCTCCTTCAAATGGGAAATTTTATATTCTAGTATGCACTGATTATGTCACCAAATGGGTGGAAGCACGAGCTATGAAACATGCAAGAGATAATAAAGAAGTTGAATTACTCTATGAAGAAATATTTACCAAGTATGGAGTTCCAAGAGAGATTGTTTCAGACCAAGGACCATAGTTTACTTCTACATTGATTGTAGCATTGGTTAATGAATACAATATCAAGCACAGGAAGTCTACCCCATATCATCCACAAGAAAAAGGTCAAGTAGAAGTCACAAATAGGGATTTAGAAGCCATCTTACCAAGACAATAGCTCTTCATAAGAAAGATTGGTCACATAGATTTCCTAAAGCCATTTGGGCATACAGAACAACATGGAAGACACCAATTGGTTTTACACCTTTTAAAATGGTGTATGGAAAAACAATAATGATGCCCATTGAGTTTGAGCACAAAACTCTTAGAACAACTCTACAATTGAATATGACTCTCTAAAGCACAAATAGACTGCATTCTACAATTAAATGCTTTGTATGAGCTAAGGAAGATGGTCATCCAACATACATAACTTATTCAAAATCAAAGAGCTAAATGGCATGATAAGCACATAAAGGAGAGAAAATTTAAAACAGGTGATTGGGCACTGCTATATGATTCAAGTTATAAATATACTATGGGAAAGCTACAGACACGATGGTTAGGCCCATATGAAATAGATGAAGTTTTTTACAAATGGAGCAGTACGCTTGACCACTATAGATCCAGTCAGATTCAAGCTTCTAGTCGATGGTCATCGACTATGCCTGTATCATAAGCCTGCAACCAAAGAACAATTCCTATATAAATTTGCCAGCCAAGATAAAACATCAGTTCATGCAGCAACTGAAGAAGTTCCTTCAACATTGGAAGAAGTTCCTGTAGCTTCCATAGGGAATGTTGTTAGCACTCAATAAATTCTTCAAGCATGCTTTCATAAAAATATTTCCATGTCTTATGGAAATATTATTCTATGATAAAAAAAAATTCCGTCCATGTCATCCCATTCCATCTCTCTGTCTCTTACTTCATTCATGTCATGTCATCTCATTTCACCCCTTTTTATTAGCAAATCATTTCATGCAACATTTATTGGTACAACCGCAGGTATGTACATTGTTTATTTTTTATTAACTATGCATTTATTATTTTTCTATGATTATTTCCTATTCTAAATCCGCGTACCCTTCCCTCTGTTCATTCCGCATGTGTGGACACGTGTCATCATAATTTGGGGGGTTGTTTTATGGTCTGATTTGCAAGTCAAGTAATGATCCATCCTTGTCAGTAATTTGCTTTGATTTGACTAACATCATTTTTTAATAAGACATTCTTTGCCATGAGTGATCAGTTCATCCTGCCGCCCAAATCATTGAAAGAAACTAGAAGTAAGTAAGGTATTTTCGAGCAAAATATTTTTAGTTTTGTAGGTTATTTCCGTCCCTCATTCTCTATTGTGGAAATTATTTTGAGAGTCAAAATAGTCATGGGCAGAGATCCTATCTGCCATGAACCTGTAATTCATGACATGTTGTTGTAGGATGTCCAGTGTGAGCATTAGTTTCGTATGCATGGGTGGATTGATTATTTTATGAAAATAATGAATTACAATGAATAAATTACTTCCGAATTTATGTGTAGATTCAATGAGGGAGAGGGCTCTATCAAGGGATTGAAAGTCATTGCCATAAAGCAGAAAATAGCTGAAGTTATTGGGTTGATGCTGGAAGGAGAGTTGTTTCCTGAATCTAAAGATGTGAGAAGCACTAGGGCAGAATTTACACATCCAGTAGATGGACCCCTAAGGGTGGACAAACATGGAACCAAGTGGATATCTCTTCCAATAAAATGGCCCTAGGTGGCATGGTATATGATGAAATACATTACCTGTGATGGAAGGTACTCAAATTTACATTCGGTCCATTTTAAACTGCTTAGTCATTTACGACATGGCCGAAGGGTAAATGTTCCCAATTTCTATATCACCTTATTTCCATAAGTGCAAAAGAAACACAAAAGGGTGCAAATCGTTCTATCAGTCATCATGGCCTGATAAAAAATTTAGTAGAACGTTCTCTGAGAGATGTTTCTCAAATGGCATGGGGGGTATTCGAAGACATACTACAATTTATGGAGGAAAATGCTTTTGCTGTAGAAGAATTAGCAGCCCAAAAGGAGTGTATCGGAGAGCCCTCATCCCCTAGGGTTTTTGCAGAGGATGAACCTCTTGTTTCCAATGAAGCTTAGACTGTTGCAAAAGAAATGGTGATTGATACAAATATTGAGCAGCACTCCACTCGTTTTCAAAGTGGAGCAGCATCTTTTAAAGGAAAAGAGAAAGAAGTAGAGACAATTGATGTAGAGGGAGAAACCATAGTGCAACCTCAAATAGCATAGGTTTCTCCTGCAGCTAAAAAGCGTAGGCTAAAAGAAAATTCTCCTGTAGAACACCTCTTGTAGAAACTGTTCCTGCAGCCACTCTGAAAATGTATATAAGGACTTGACACAGTAAATAGAAAGTTCAAGCAGAAGGGGATGCAATGGAAGTCATTTAAGTAGAAACCCTAGAAAAAGGGCATGAGAGTCAAACAAAGATTAAGTCATAGGAAGAACATGGTGCCGATAGACTCTCAAATATGGCACATGTAGCAGAACAATTTAGAGACCCTGTTGAAGAAATCTCATGCTGTCAAGTAACAACTAATAGACCTCCTTCATCTCTCACTAGTTTGTCTATTGCACTTACATTTTATAGGAAGTGGGAGATTGAAAGGGCTAGGTTACATGGAATTATTGATAAACAATAGAAAGAAATTGAAAAGAGGGATAATCAGATTGAGGAATTGAAAGCTAAAATTGACACAATTGCCATTATGGTTCCTGATTTGATACAATGTAGGGCTCCTCCAAGGGTTTATGCTTTGCATATAAAAGAGCAGTATTTAAGTTTTAAGCTAACCCACATTGTTAGAGATCTTAGTCCTTCTTTAGATACCCTAGA
This sequence comes from Cryptomeria japonica, assembly GCF_030272615.1. Lineage (NCBI taxonomy): Eukaryota > Viridiplantae > Streptophyta > Pinopsida > Cupressales > Cupressaceae > Cryptomeria > Cryptomeria japonica. The sequence continues at coordinate 365,353,951 of NC_081411.1, forward strand.
TGAATTTTATAGTGTTTATCAAACCTCTCCAATAGTTGTTAAGAATATGTTATGTGAATTCTATTTGCATAACTATGTTGTTACTTCTGACAATGATTGGAATCCCTTGATATACATTGGTGACATTCACATAAAAGCATTAATGTCATGGGTGCAAAATGAAATCAGTATGGGGAATCAAGCCAAAACATATAGAAATTTAGAATTTGACTATCCATTACCGCTCAGAGCTGAAGCCAAGAATCCATGGCTTCTTTATTATGATTGGAAAAAATTGTTAGCAAGACCTGATGTAAGGAGCTAGGTGTTACCAATAAGAGAGGAAACATACCAAGAATATGAATGTTTGATTAAAAATAAAAATGCAGCTGCAATTGAATGTCCGGTTCAGCGTTGGAATAATCTTCCAAAAGACCTAAAATAGGGTGAAACTCATTCACTGCCTAATTTTCATGAAGCTATACAAAGAGCTCCTAAGTACATCTGTTTGGGTAGGGCGAAGAGAAATAACTGGCTACCCTTGATATTTTAGCAACCTATCCTTAGGTGGCCATTAATGGGATGCAGGGTTGTAGATAAGCCATATGAGAAGGCCACTGAAGAAGCCAGATGGGCCAGATTGGAAAAAATGAAGGGATTTTATTGCAATTTGGCTACAAGAGGGACAAGATAGGGAACTATTGGTGACTTGTGAGTAAGTGCCTGAATCATAAATTTTCCTCTTGTTGGAGGATCAGCAAGACACTAAGTTGGGGGGCATGATGAGCTGAGATATTAGCTCTTTTTATTCTTAAAACTCATAATTTTCTACCATGTTTTAATTCGTATAATGGGATAGTAATGATGTATTAGAGTTTGATTATATGCATTCCATATGTTAACTAAACCCATTAAATCCTATTTTGTCTTGACCAATTATTCATGTTACCATGCGAATTGTCATAGGTGATATCATGTGTGAAATGTATAAGTGTTTTGATTAATTAAAATAGATATGTGTATGCTTGTATGTTCTATATTTTTAATTACAAGAATAAATAAGATGTTGCAAAGGCAGTTATTGTGTCACGTCATGAAGGCAATTAGAGTTATTCAAGGGGCGATTAAAAGTTAAAAACAACAAAGACAATAATGGGCATAAGGAGAGGCCAAGGAATAGTAGGGCGCAAAAGACTCATTTATGTCTATCTTCAGTAAAGATCAAACCTTGTAATATCACCATGTTATATTCTTGGTTGCGGTTTAGTAGAGATCAATGTTTTTTAGTGGCTTAACTCTGTTTGTTTTTTGTCATAAATATTCTCCACCTTGTTTCATCGACGTGACCTAGATTGTAGGAAGTTTTTGTAGTTTTCTTTTAAATAGGAATTTGCACCTCTTCTAAGAGGTTAGAGAGAGAAGGGGAAGAGAGACATAAGATTTAGAAATAAAGTTACAGAGTATTTTTAGCTTTCTTTCAATCTATATGTTGTATCGACCTTTGAAAGATAATGAATAAAGTGATGCTATTCTAAGTATTTAGAGTTATCTTTGGAAGCTTGGATACACTCATCCAAGGGGGCCCACTTGGTGAGTATTCCTGTGCATTTATTAACTTAGTTTGCCTTTTTGTTGCAGTAGTTGTTCTGGCAATTGACTATTCGTACGGCCATTGGAAAAAGATTTTGTGACTCTTCCTGCAACCAAAGCAAACAGAGTAATTCTTGTTTGTCAGCTTTGGACTTAGTTAACAGTTCTTTAATTGGGTTTTATGTTAATGAATATTTTTCCTGTAGCCATTCAGTTGTTATAATTCTTGCTTGCTTATTTCAAATAGGTTTCATTGTTGTAGTAATCCAGAATAGCTATTGCAGGAACTTAGTGCATATATAGTGCAAACCCATTTTAAGTAATGCATCCATGGGTTGATAAACAAATGAACTTCAATTATGGAGATAATAACTTCATAGATTTAATGTCCAAACTTTGGGTTGAGACTTTAGCTATAGTTATTGATCCTATTGGTGAAGAAAATAGTGAGTAGCCACTATCTATAATCCATTCATCACTATTCTCCATATGAGATACTAGTGCCTTTTTATCAGATAGTTCTTCCTTCACAGCTACAAACACAATTTCTTCATTGCCATCTTATTCTTACGACTTCTCATTGGTCACACCTTCATCTACTGCAACATAACAATGTATCTTTCCCTTTCCTTTGAATCTTCTTAACTTTTCTTTCTTTGTTGGCATTCTACACTCAATGAGAATAAGGTTGATGTTGTCATTGATGGCAACCAACTGGTAACAGGTTTCTACATAGGCATCGGCATCACAGACATCATACACTGGCAGACACTGACACCGATAGGCACATTCATCAGCAATGAAGTATACCGGCTCTCAGACCGACATGAGACAAAGTTTTGTTTATATAAATTATATTGTAAATGTAATTAATTATTTGTAAGCCAACATGATGTATTGTAAAGACTCATACATGTATGAGATCTTATAGATCATTTTGTATTGAGAAAGATAAGTGATTATTATTATTGGTATATGTAAAGACAATGAAAGGTTTCTAGTTAAGGTATCTGACTGAGCTTAAACTGGTACTAAACCAAGCATTAGAGATTCTATTTTGAGCAGTACATCGTATTGGATTTAATTATCCATTTTGTAGTCAATGAGACTCTTCTATTGAGCAGTGAGCTCTAGGTTGTTGGCCTTCTTGCATGTGTAGGCCCCTATTGTAAGTAATATTTATTCATATTCACTAGTGAGTAAATATTGTGGGTCACCAATCCCACTGAGGTTTTTCCCACATCGGGTTTTGTTGCCAAAATATTTTGTGTTATGGTGTGCATTTATGTTGTCTCTATTATTTCTCTTTACTACATTATTTCTTGTTTACCAGTACATTAATTTAAGTTGCAAAGTTGTAAATAAGTTCAAATATTCCATTAACCGGTTAGACACTGATTCACCCCCTCCCCCTCTCAGTGTCTTTGGGACTGTCATTGCATCTAACAATTGGTATCAAAGCCTGGTCCTCTATTTGCAAAAGCCTAACAACTTGAGGAAGATTCTGAAACTGGTATTGATGGAGAGTTTGAGAAAATGGTTGGAAGGAGCTCTTGAAGATTTTGATGCAAAAAAATTGAAGAATATCAAACTTGAAGATGATCTGAGGACTGCTAAGGAATTCATTAAAGGACTTCAGGAGAACTTGGTTATAGCACAAAACAAGAGGAAGGAACTTCATGAGCAAATGTAGAAACATGATGATGAAAAGGAAACTCTTAGTGATATTGCAGATAAGTTGAGGCAAGAGAACACTAACATGAGGAATGAAATGCAAGATTTAACCACGAGGCTATGTAATTATATTGAAGATAGAATGAAGAATGAAGAAGACTTGACTAGGAGACTTAATGATGAAGCAAATGAAAATTTGAGACTTTGTCATGAGAATGATATGCTAAAGATAGATCTGATTCAAATGCAACATGATAAAGAGGAGCTTAGGAGACAAATTGGCATTCTAGAAAATGAGTTGATCACTGCAAATGAACACAAAGACAAATTCAAGAAAAGTTCAGAAAGACTTGATGACACGCTAAAAAGACAAAAAACTAATGGAGATACAATTGGACTTGGATTTGAACATGGAGAAAGTTTTGGGACTACAAATAATCAACATCACAATAAATTGGTAAGACAACCTAATGCTTATAAATTTAATGGGAAATGTTTCAATTGCAACAAATTTGGTCATAGAGAAAATTGGTGCAAATTTTGAAATAATCAGAATACAAACTCACCCATTGGTCAATGTTCCAAATGCAATAAAGTTGGTCACAATTCAGAAAATTGCAGAATGAATATGAAATGCTATGTTTGTGGTAGATTTGGACATTTATCCAATCAATGCAGAACACAAATTGGTCAAGGATATGGAAAAGCTATTTAGAAGAATAATGTAACTTGTTATGTATGTAACAAGATTGGGCATATTGCAAAATTTTGTAGAAGCAAGACTATACCGACAAACAATAAAGGATCTAATGAGAAGGGAAAAGAAAAGGTAAATGAAATAAAATAAGAATGTTCAAAACAATGGATTAAGAAGAGAGCTTAGAGAGTTGATGAATCTGTCTCTGCATCGGTAGAACAGAGTAACCCTCCACCGGTAGGACATTCTTCATCTTACAAAGGAATAATCCTTAGGGGGTATGGCAGCAAGTTGAAATTCATGCATTCTACCCTTGGTTGATGGTAAGAGGACACATTTCTTCTTTACCAGTAGATGTGTTAAGATTTCACTTAACCGGCAAGCATTTAATGCAGTTTTTGAAGAAATTTTTGGTTATAAAGCAACATAAAAGCCTCATTTCAATCCACCAAGCATCCAAGCATTTAGAGAGTGCGAAATTGAGCAAAGGCATCCAAAGGTGAAACAACAAAAGTGTTTTTCAGGCATTCAAGGATTTCAATCAAGATGTATTTATCTTTCAAAATGGCATCTTCATCTTCTGCACCTGAGTTTATTGCAAACCCTACTATGGTAGAAAACATTAAGTGCCCTAGGCCAGTATTTAAGATAATCCCTGAAATTGCCAAGCAAGATGATTCTATCGAAGCCTTTTTGAAAATTTTGAAGGGAGCCGCTTTTGCCGAAGACCCTATAATCTACATTCATTAAAACATAGAAAATTTAGGGACTGGTGATTTGAACAACATGTGGAATGATGTTATTACTGATGAGCAAGGTTTGGTTAAACCAGAACACAAGATTGTAGGAGACCTAGGATTTGTTGAAATACTAAACATACCTAAATTTCCGAAGGAGGTAGTTCGTCTTGTACTAAGAAGAGTTCATGGAGAGTTAATGTGGCTAGACTCTATTTTTAAAATATCAAAGGAAGCAATCAAGGCAATTATTGGTTTACCCTCAACTGGTAGTAGGCCTAACAAAACTAAGAAGATACCTAAAAAGGGTGTTATCAACCTAACCAGAGCTACATCCGACAACACATCTCTTAGGGTTAATGGCATTACTGATGCAAATGTGATATATGTGAGTATGGTACTTTTCTATAGAGTAACTCATACAAATAGATTAAAATTTTTTTCCATCTTATGTATTCATAGTGCATATGAGATGGTCAAGGACAATGCTAGGATTGATATATGTGAATGGCTTAAGGATGAACTGATTGATAACCTGAAGAACATTAAGGGTGACAAGAAGGGGACATTCCTTTTTGGCAACCTACTTGTGTGTTTTATGCTTTACTTCACCAAAGAGATAACTGACATTGGTCATAAGGAATTTGGTTATGACATCCCGGTAGGCAAACAAATCATGGAAGCTATCACCGGTATGGGGTCTAACAGTGACCAAATTATAGAAGACTACTTCAAAAACTTCCAAACTAAGATGAAAGATAGAGAAAGGTTACCACAGAGCATAGTAGATAAGTATGATAAGAAAATATGTTGTGTAATCAAACAAGATGAAACATGGATGGAAGTTTTTTACTCCTAGAACTATTTGGATAACAGAAATGGGTTATGAAGTTGATCTGGATATTCTTGAAGCATATGCTAGATCACTTCTTAATGCACCTAAAGAACCATCTGAAGAAATTTTTGGTAATGCTGAGACCATTGAGAGTGTTGTTTCGATGCAAAATTAGAGAAAAAGAAGAGAGAATTTTATCAGAGATGCATCCAAGATGGCTAAGGAGGTTAAGGAAAATGTAATGAACTTGAGTGGTATATTTGCTAGTGAACTAGAAGGACTGAAACCGAAAGCTCATGTTTCATCGGTTGTCACTTCTTTAGATACAGATAGTGGAAAAGAAGCTGAGTTCAAGAGAGTAGAGAGGAAGAAGAGGAAACCCTCACCAGTGCCTTCTCCTTCCCCTAAAAAGGCAAGGGCATTAAGGAAAAAGCAGCAGGTTGTAAGGGAGCCTAAGAAGAAACTAACCCCAAAGAAGAAACAACAAACTAAGACACTGGATACCCTTACACCAGAGGAACTGGTAAATGATATAACACAAGATGGTAATCTTTGCAATGTAAATAAATTGTATCATTCATTAAAATATTATGACAAGGACACAATAGAGGCTGGTATTATTTTGCATTTAGACATCTATAAGAAGCTTTTGATTGAAGTTGTAGATGATATACCGAATGACTTGTATTTAAGATTAGAAGCTAAAAGAATGTCAGTAATGGAATTAGACAAAAAGTTAAAAGTTGAAGCATTATTGGCAGTGCGTCCTGTAAATTCTAAAGAGGAAATTGATGAACTAATTTCTGAAGCAAACCAATAAGTATTTGTGAGTGGACACCGGTAGGTTAGCCTAATGGTTGGGAGAGTGAAAGAAATCGTTGATGAAACTATGGACAAATGGGACATATTCTTTGTTGAAAAAGAAAAGAAAGAGGAAAGGGAGAGACAGAAAATGGACAAATATTTTGCTAAGGTATACCAAAAGGACAAAGGTAACAACAAAATTGGTAGTATAGCTATTATAAAGGTCACAGATAACATTCCTCCACCAACATAGAATAATCCACCATTAACTTCAGATACACCAGTACATAAAGACAATCAACCGGATGAGGCAACCGAAGAAGTTACACATGATGACACTAATCTGGATGAAATTCTTTTCACCATAAATGTAGATACACAAGATATTAACATTGTTGTGGATAAAGAGATTGTAGAGGTTAAGGCAACCAATGCTAAGAATAGTGAGATCTCTAAGTCATCGGCACACACTGTTGACTCTCAAAACATTGAAATACTGGCACAAGCTAAACAACCGGAAACTAAGAAACTGGGAGAGGATAAGGTAACTAACATTGAGCAACCAGAGACAGAGAAACCAACAATTGTAGAGGTACTTACATAGACTGAAAAACCTAAAGAAGCAGAGGTAATAACTCAAATAAAGAAACCAATTGAAAATGTAACTAAAAAGGAAGCAATTATGGAAATAAGGAAGAAATAGTTAAGGCAATTGGGCAAGTATCTCTTGAAAGGAAATCTGCTAGATAATTCAGACCCACTAATGTAACAGATGTTCTATTGGATTCTATTAAGAGGATAATAGATTGTAATGCCTTAGAATTTAAGGCTATTGATGACACATTACCTATTTTGAGGATGATTGCACCAACCTGTAAGATAGATCACATTGAGGATTCATTTGTTAAATTGGACGCATTGTCCAAATTTATTACTGAAAATATTCTAACCATAGATAAGGTGAATGAAGAAACCATAAAGGAAAGAGTAGATAAAGAGAAAGGCGAATTCTTTGAGAAAACTATCAAAGACTGTATTGAGCAAATGGATTCACTATTATCGGTACTTAACTCAACAATTTTGGAATATAAGGAGTTGTATAGAGAAGCTTGTAAGCCTCACCACCTGACTGAAGATATTGATGAGGAAATTAAGAAGACACAAAAGGAGATAGATAAAATTGCGGATAATATGATAGGTTCTTCGGGACTTATCTCAGTTTTTGAATAAGAAATGGCAGTTTTTGAGGAGAAGTTAGAAAAACTTTAGAAAGAGAAAGTAAGGATAAGGTTAAAGGCATGAGAACTGAAAATAAAAGTTGGTCCAACATTGGACAGTCTTATCACTCAGCGGGTTGAGCTATCAAAGGCAACAATTCAAGGAGAACAGTCACTGGAGCAGCGGATGCACTATCTAACTAGCATGATCCAGCAAACAGAACCCATTCTTTTTGACAATAACAAATTCATGCAGAGCAACAATCTAATTCTGGTGGACATTTTTTAACTTGTATAGAACTGGTTACAGGCTATGAGGTAGCATTTTTGTATTCTTTGATTCTTTTTGACATCCTTTACCATTGATGTCAAAGGGGGACTAGTATGGAGAAAAATAAATGCATAGAAGAGATCACTTGCTCAAGGGGAGCACACTCTTTTTGGAATCAGATTTTGGATTTTTCTCATGAGTGTTGCCATCAATGCCAAAGGGGGAGATTGTTGGCATTCTAGACTCAATGAGAATATGGTTGATGTTTTCATTTATGGAAACCAACCGATAACAAGTTTCTACACAGTCATCGACATTGCAGACATCATACACCGGCAGGCACCGACACCAACAACCACATTCACCGGCATCCAAATTACACCAGCAATGAAGTATACCGGCTTTTAGACCAACATGAGACAAATTTTTCTTTATATGAATTGTATTTTAAATGTAATTAATTATTTGTAAGCCGACATGATGTACTATAAAGACTCATATATGTATGAGATCTTATAGATCATTTTGTATTGAGAAGGATAGGTGATTATTGTTATTGGTATATGTAAAGAGGGTGAAAGGTTTTTGGTTAAGGTATCAAACTGAGCTTAAACTGGTACTGAACCAAGCATTAGAGATGCTATTTTGAGAAGTACATTGTATTGGATTTAATTATCCATTTTGTAGTCAGTGAGACTCTTCTATTGAGCAGTGAGCTCTAGGCTATTGGCCTTCCTGCATGTACATGCCCCTGTTGTAAGTAATATTTATTCATATTGGCTAGTGAGTAAATATTATGGGTCACAAATCCCACTGATGTTTTTCCCACACCGGGTTTCCTCGCCAAAATATTTTGTGTTATGGTGTGCATTTATGTTGTCTCTGTTATTTCTCTTTATTGCATTATTTCTTGTTTACCGATACATTAATTTAAGTTGCAAAGTTGTAAATAAGTTCAAATATTCCATTAACCAGTTAGACACTGATTCACCCCCCACCCCCCCCTCTCAGTGTCTTTGGGACTGTCATTGCATCTAACATTCTTATCGGTGTTAGGGCAGTTAGCAGCAATATGACCAATTTTATTACAAGAGAAACACTTCAAACATAGATTTCCTTTATACTTACCAATGCCTCTTGGAAATATCTTTGCTAACAATGACTCAAGTTCCATCACTTGATCTCCATTATCTTCATTTCCTTGGTTGCTTCCATGACTTGTCCTGCACTCATGATTTTGACATATATCTTTTCCTTTTCTAGCAGATGAACCGGTAATAGAAGTTTTAAAGGCAGATTCAGTAGATTTTGTCACTCTATTGTCAAAACTATTTAACTCAAAAGTTGTAAGCTTACCAATCAATGAATCAAGAATTACCTTATCCTTTGAAATAGATCTAAGTTCTTGGATTGTCGATACTCTTATAGCATACTGAGGTTGAAGAGTTCTGAGCATTTTACTTACTATTGTATCATCTTCTATTTTGCCTCCAACACTCTTAATGCCGCCAACAACTTATTTGATTCTCTAACCATACTCTCCAAAATTCTCTCCTTCAAGCATTCTCATGTCATCAAACTTTCCTCTTTTGCTCTTTGAACATACTCATCTCCTCCATAGATTGTCTCCAACTTTTCCCAAACCTCACCTACAGTTTCCAATCCTTGAACATCAATATATTCTGAATTAGATAAAGCACTTACAATAGCTTCTAGGGCTTGCATGTTATCTTGTTGTTCTTTGAGTTCATCCAGTGTCAAGGGAGTGGTAGTAGGATCAACATATGTTGTTTCAACTTTCTTCCAATATTGTGCACCAATAAATTTGATCTAAATCTTCATCCTATCTTTCTAGATCTTGTAGTTATCCTTATTAAACTTGGGACCCTCTTTCTTCATCATCTTGAATTCCTCAAAATCTTTTCCTCAAGTGGTTAGGCTTTCTGCACATAGAGGACCAAAGCTTTGATACCAATTGCTAGTCCTATGAGGATCCAATTAATACTGAGAGGGAGGGTGAATTAGTATTAAGACCAATTCAAACTCTAACTCAAAATCAAACTTATTTCAGATCTGAGATATCTCAACTTCTGTAATCATATCTAATAACCTCTTTATCATATTTTCTTAACACATTAAAATCAAATCATTTACCAATACTTTCACCACCAAAGTAATCATATAAACTTGATCAATTACCAACTCATTAACCTTATCAATAAGATCAAAATACTTTCTCAAATATTCTTATTAGTACCAATAACCTAAGATAAACTTTTGATTAAACATTATAACTGGTGTCTCAAAAATAAAGCATGAAATGAAATATAAACAAGAACATCACATGAAAAACATTCCACACACGAACACCATAATTTTTTGACTTAGAAACCCAAATAAGGAAAAAAACCATGATGGGAGTTTGCACCCACAAGTGTTTATACTCTTTTGAAGTACACCCTTTTAGGAGCTTACAGTACACCCCGTTAGGAGCTTACAATATGCTCGGTTATGAGAAAACCCTCTTAGGAGTCACCCGATTAAGAGCTTGATGATCTGTTAGGATCAACCTCATGAGAGGATTTAACACTCTTTTGATAGTTGCCCTATTAGGGGACTTAAATTTTTAAGGCCTGTTAGAACCTACCCGGTCAAGGGATTTAACATGTTGCAACTATTAGGGATTTAACATGTTGCAACTATTAGATCTAGTTATAATCAATAGTCTGCAACTCTCAAGAAGATCTCACACTTCTTTTGGATGGCTTAACACATTCTCTAAGACCATCGACACAATAAACATCAATTGTATCAACCTAAATAGCCATCTCAACTAGGTTGGCCACAAAACCTAATTACATCATTAATTTACAATTAGATCACAAAAGATCATCGTAGATCTCTATCTAGATCATTACAACAAATTAAAATGCAATATCAATCATTGGTTGATCATAACTAATCATGAAAATCCGATCTGTATCCTCAAAACACTCTACTAAGTGTTTCACCGATTCCCAAGAAAATCTTCCTTGAATTGCACTAAAATATCTATCAAATCTTTCATGTGGTTTGTGTCATGTTACCAACTTTATGTAGACTTGTTCTTAATCACTGTCATAATAGAAATCATTATCAGTTTGATAATTTCTTCACTGGTCCTTAAACCCTACTAAAACGTTAGAAAAAATTCATCAGAAATTTGAAACACGCCTTCTGGTAATCATCACAAGTTCTAGTTCTAGTCCGATACACCTTTCCATGATATAAGGTCACCATCCAAACCACAAATCACCAATCATTTCCAATCAACCGATCCAATCAAAACAATTCTTCTTTATTGATTAAAGTCCTATTTCATAGACTTTAATTCACTCTTGGTAAACCCTGTCTTTCGATAAATCAAATCACTTAGATGACAAAACAAAACATCATGAACATCAGATTCAAGCAATAACAACACAAATAATTGATCATGTCATCTATTCATAGAATCGCAATCTCTTCATCACAAATAGACTTCTATCCTTTATCGATGCAGTCATCCAACTTAAATTGCATCACCTGATCTGCATTAGTTATGCCAAATGCCAACACTGTAGTGATCCCTTACTGGATCTATTGCAAGCCATTATGGACAGTGTTGCAGTAATCCTTTACCAAATCTACTACAAGTAGTTGGTTTGACAGAGTAGTGTAGTGATCCCTTACCAGATATATTGTAGGTAGTTGTGGATAATGTTGTAATAATTCCTTACTGGATCTATTGCAAGTTTATGTGACTTGATATTTGAGCTTATCTTGGAACTGACTTCATGCATTTGGAGATGCAACTTTCTTTGGTTCATTTAGGTCTACTGCAATGAGCTTCTTTTTAATCTGGTAGTGAGTCATCCAATAGTGAGCCACCCTTTTTGTAAACACCATATAACTAGTTATGTTATCTTGAGAGTTAACCCTCTCTATGGTTTTTCCCATTTGGGTTTTCCACGTATAAAATCCAGTGTTCAACTTGTTGACGTGTTACTTATTTTTTCTACATTTGCTATTTCATGTTGATGAGATTAGTGGATGACATTGATAAAGCATTTTTAAAAGTGTGGACATATTGATCCCCCCCTCCTAGTATTCTGGTTCATTGAACCAATTCACTAAGGTCCAAATAGAAATTAGTTCAACCACATCATGCAATACTTCAAGCACTAATCTGATCCAGAATCAATTGGTTTTAGGGAGGTCTTCTTAATCTACTTCCTCTAGATTGTTTCCTATTTTAATTTGAGAAAGGTAATCTAGACCATGAATGTTCCTTTTGGGATAAATCAATTATTATAAAATTAAATTTTTGAAAGAGTAATAATAACCTACATATTCTTATGTTTAGTAATAAATTTAAAGGTCCATGGTCAATGTAGAATGCAAATAGTATGGATAGCAGGTGATGATTAAAATTATGTAAGGTATAGACTATGGAAAGGGCTTGTCTTTTGGTTGTCGTATAATTCTCTTCTACTTGGGATAACTTATAGCTGGAAAAGTCTACTAAATGATCTTTGTTCCCCCTAGGCTGAGCAAGTACTACATAGATGGTTGCTCTAGAGGAATCTTTGTGGATGTGAAATAGTACTAACCAACAAGGGAATATGAGTATAGGAGCCTCTACTATGTTCTATTTTACTATGTTAAAGAGCAACTAACACTAGGCGATCTAAGTGTTGGTGCCCAAAACCACAGATTGGGAAAACAAGAGGCTGCCAATCCTCTTTCTATTTCCACAATCAGCCTTCGCCAATGAACGGGAATGGTTGAAGACCAAATTCCCCTACACTCTAGGCTTCACTAAACCTGGGTAGGTGTACCCCAATCTCTAAGCACAAAGAGATTGTTTCTTTATAGTGAATTTAAACTTGAGGACAAATGTTTAATAGGAATGCCAATTTCCTTGAAACTTTTATTGAAACTTATGGGCTTAAAGAATGCTTATTACTAAATGCTAGTAAACATAATGTTGAGCAAAATGTATACTAAAAAAGGAAACAACTTCAGGATTTATTTTTTATTATGAACAGGGCAGAGATCACAAGAATTCAAAGATTCTTCTCAGTTAAGGACCTTAAACATATATCAAAATTGTTCCAGAAATCAATACTAGACCAGTGCCTTCATCCAACAATTAGTGTATTACTTATGGACATAAATCTTGATCAGACCCTAGAGACAATTTTTAAAACTATCACTAAAATGGCTTCATTAAGTGTTGTGAGAATAGTAAAAACTTAATTTTATATTCAATCACAACATCTTGTGATGTCACATTACAACAAACCCTTATAAGATTTATCTAGGGGACTTAAACAAACATCAATATGAAAAACAACACAATGATCAAGGAATTAGAAGCAACAAGTTTTGTATATTTATCCCGAAAAAGCAATACTAGATACATAAGCTGCACTCACAGAGATTACATGATTTCTCAAAAACTTTTCATTCTCATTTACCCTTCTGTAACATAAGACTAATAGTCCCTTGCCTCCTTTTTTAAAACTATAGACAATTGTGTCTCTTTTTGATACAAAATTACTCAACACAATTACATATGCCAAGGGACATGAATGAAAGGACACACCCTTTCATTATCCTAGACAACTAACTGAAAAAGAACTAAACAACCTAACTAAAACATCAATTACATTACAAACATAAAACTAAACAATGAAATAATATTTTCGGTCTAGCCATTGTCTGCACTTCTGAATGTGCTACAAATAGACTGCATTTTTGTAAGTTGTAGCATTGAATATTGCATCCTTGGTTGCATTCTTGATCACATAGAAGTTCTCAAACTGATCAATTGTTTCATTCATATCAAGAATATCCATCTTGGCAATGGCTTGGGCTACACTAAGTAAAGACTTACAATCAGAAAGCCATACGGTCTTAACCTTAATTACACCCGCTTCATCTACCAAAGTGGGAAACCCATGGTGAACAATTTGCTGGCACTTGTCAAATTCAAATTTCAACTCCTTTGTAAATTCATCATGTGTGACATGAAAACCCTGAACCTTTTTCTTTACCTTTTCCCTAGTTGATGCATCTTGTAACAACAGGTTGATTCTATCTCGAATTCTTGTGTTAGAAATCATATTGTCCATGTTCCTCTGATACACACCCCAGAATTCATCCAATGCCTTCTCCATGTTATCATATCTTTTACTCATCAATACACAAGCAATATCAGCCTTGATTCTCTTCATCTTCCTCTTTAACTTAGTGTGCTCATAAGCTAATTTTTCAAACTTCTTCTTCCAGTGGCCTCCTGAATCAGTAACCTGAGGGATTGGATGCCCACTCCTTTTAAGGGGTTCCTCATATAAGGCTTTATATTTATTTTTCTCTACTATCTCGTGTTTCATCTGAGCCTTATTGATTTTTGAGATATTAATACCTATGTTAGCAGTGACCATAGGATCTACCTCTCCAACTTTCAGGGTCATCAAATGATCGAATGCTTTATCCACATCTATGATTTTTGGCCTTTTATTCAGGGGGTACAATACCCATAACAACAATGCTTGTTCATCTAGATCATATGTCCATCCAATGAATATATCATTAACCCCTTCAACATTCAACTTGAAGTCCTTATTGTCTGCATGTAATAGACTGTCAAAAATAAATGATGCACTAAAATTCCATCCCGGGAAAAGAATAATACTTGCCTCCACTAGCAACTGCCTCCCTCTCTGAGGGACCATTATCCCCATTTTTGTATCAATATCAGCCTTAAGCTTATGCAATATTTCCTCCTCATTCTCTGGTGTGATATTAGGCATTGCTTCCCTCAGCTTCTTCCCTTTGAAGTGGTATAAGAAGGACTTAAACTCTTTAGACTTGATGAATTGAGCATCTGAAACAAATGAAGTGTGCTCTATCATCCTTTCATCTATTTCTGTATTTAGCGCAACAAGGAGCTTATCCTGCGCTTCTCACTCCTTCTCTTTCTTAGGTGCAAGGAGCTTGGAAACTACTTCATTCTCCCCTGAATCACTTTGAGCGAGCTCTCCCTCAATGTTTTCTAATCTTTGTATTCTCTCCTCCAGTTTCTTCTCAAAGGTCTCCATAACATCTACAAGCTCCTCCACTTCCTTTTTTTTACACATGTCCTCAAATTCATCCTCTTGATGAAAGTAATCTGCCAACCCTTGTCTCTTCCCGCACATGTGGATGTAGCCATCAGGATCATAATTCATTCTGGATGTGTGCTCGAACAAGTTGTACTCATCCACCAGCTTCCTGTCAATAGCCTCGTATGCTCTAATAGATACAATTTTAAAATCCAAGAAATAAAGTGTGCCAGGGAGAAAGGCTTGCTTGTGTGCACCTCCAAAATGTTTGGCATTAGAGACACTTAATTGCCTTACAATTTCCCAAAAACCAATCCTGTCTAGTGCAGGTTTTGGTAGCACATAGGGGTAACCTTCAAATCCATAGCACCAAACAAAGGTGAAATTTTGGCATGAGTGCCAATCACCCCAATTGTGATTTACCTTCGGATTTTTGTGCTCATGAGGCCTAAGAAACCTCTTTACATCCTTAGAAAATGATCCCTACAAAGGCTCACCAAAGAGCAAGAAAATTTCCTTAACAAAGAATTCTTCAAATTTGATGTAATGAGAATTTACATATCTGTAATCCGAAAGAGAAACCCATAACATCACTGGTTGATCTTGTATGTTCTTCCCAATTGTATTTACATTCAAACCCTTTGGCCATAACCCTCTAAATCTCCAATAAAATAAAACAATGTGCATTAATAGTGAATAATGCTTGAAGTGCTTGTCCAGATTGTCTTTCAAGTTTAGGAAGCCTTCATGAAGTCTATACCCCAGGTATGAAGCAAAATCAAAAGCTCTAGGCTCATGTCTCTGAATATCTGCTGCTAAAACCAGCGGTCCCATGTTTGCTCCATCAAGAGCTTCAACTCCTCCAACCTGACCACATGCCATATATGTATATTGTAAATATTTATTGAAAATGGTCATATCATAAGGAGGACCATCCTCGTCTGTTAGCCTCCCGTTCTCTGCTTTGTGGATAGTGAGGTTCCAACCCTGGTATGTAGTATTCATTTTTTTATATTCCTCTTCCAAATCCACAAAAGATAAGGGCACATTCGCCTCAAGATCCACTGCAAAAACCTACTAAATTGTGGCTACTACAAAGTGAACTAAATCAGTCCTGTCAGGCAGCAGAATGCATCGCCTGTTTGTATCATAATGTCTTACCAGGAGCTTCAATAAATCAATATTTACAAAGACATTCAGCACCATGAGTTTACCTAAACAAGTATTCCACGGGTTCAAAATCGGCATGGGCTCATCCTTGCGGAGGTAATGGAAAAGAAACAACTCATGCCCTCGCAGTATTGTCAATATATCTCCAATTTATCTATACCTATCTTCCAACTAGTCGTGAATAGGCAAATCCACCTTAGCTCTACGTGACCTAGCTCCTTGAGAACCCATCTGATCTATCATGTCTTGATTTAATTTCCTTCGAGCCTCACTAACTTCACCCTTCGATTTTTTTGATGTGCTACTAGATATTTCAATGACCTTCTGCTTCCCTTTTTAGCTTGACCCTTCCATCTCTACAAATTCTTTTCTCTATGCTCAACAACTCAAAATATTTCTCAATGAACAGCTGATAACTTCTATAATAACTTTGTGAGAAATGTCATTGTGCAACACTAGCTATACATCCCCTAGGAGTCTAATATTACACTTAATTACTACAACCTTTATGGATCTGCTTCGTGTGGAATCAGAACTACCCAATGGAAGCCATCTTGTCAGTTTTTCACATCAAGACCTTCAATGGCTAATCGGTGAGACTTTTCCTAATGATTCAATTGTTTGGCGTCATTTATTATGACTTTACTACTTCTTACCTTTTGATCGACACAAGCTATCCTGACCGACTCATCTGGTCTCGGGATAGAAATTTTTCTCCTATCCCGATGGTTCATTTTATCTTGATGGATACTCCTTGAGTTTCAGCTTTGTTTTTGTTTTCACAATCCATCGGTATAACTCTCCCCGATAGACCTGCCTTCGGCTTTTTTACTTAACCCATCGGGTATTGAGATTGTTCATTTTATCTCCCTCTGATGCCTTGATGACCTCAACATTTTGATCCGCATTCTGACTAAGCTTCCTGTGTTATCGGCATAACTCACCCCGAAGAAATACGTGCAACTCACCATCAGTCATAAAAATCCTATCAGGATTCGGCATAGCATAAAACTTCTCCTCTAGATCTCCTGATGAGTCTTTACTTCATGTTACTTTATCAATATAATTCACACTGATATCCCTGCAGGCGCTTTTATCTTCATCGAGGATCAGAATAGCCTTTTTCTATTCCTCCCGAAGTCCCAATGTTACCCCGATGCACTTTATGCTTTATACCTCCAAGTCTACTTTATCGGTATAGGTAATACCGATAGTTCTGTCATCTGATTCTCCATTTCATTGAGGATCGACCTAACTATTTTTGCACTATCCCTTTATGGTCTTTTTCTTTGATGGACCCGCCTTCGGTTCCCTTCAGTCATTAGGTATCGGGATAGAGTTTTTTCATTATTTCTGATCTCCCGATGCTATAAGTCCTTGATCTGTGTTGCCTTTTATTCATTACAAGTTACACCGATAGCCTCATAGGTTATCAATATAGCAATTTTTACACTTTTCCAATAAGCCGATACATGCCAATAGAAAAACACCTTCCTTTCGCCTCATCAGAACAAGCTATCCTGATGGTAAGATTTTTCCAAGAGCACACACCATGTTGAATGTTATTTAAGTGCTCCAATGAATCTGCCTTCTGATTTATTGGTATATGTCATGTCGATAATCCTTCTTTTGCTTGCCAATGTTGTTTCATCGGGACTACTTATGCCGATGATTGAAATTTTGCAATTTTGAAAAAATGGGCCATCCACCATGAATAATAGTGATCCCAACTATCCCATAGGGTCTAATACATACTGAAAAACAACCTTAGATTATACCATAATGATTTCTCCACTGATAAATTCTCTCATATTGGATTCCTTGTGCAGTCTATACTTAGTGCATGCCCTTAGTGTGCCCAAGTGATACCTTGACACTCTTGAGACAGCTGATCCTTAGAGAACTTTTCCCATGCTAGTAAGGTTCCTGCACATGAAAACACACAGTAAATTCTCTCATAATAGCACATAAAATTTTGAAAAAATGTGTGCTAATAGTGGCTCTTTCTGGGGATATATGTTCTTTCAAAGGACATAGCAAGATCCCACCTATCTCTGAAAAGTAGACCAAAAAGGAAAAAAGAAAACAAAATAGAAAGCTAAAGAAACTAAAATAACTATGATATAAAAATATTGCCTATTCATCAAGAGATGAAATGCTTGAGATACTGAGCATGAACCACGAACTCCTACACCTAACCATCAGTATCCTGCAAGCAATAAGAGTTTTATCCATTTTTTTCTGAAATAATGAAAGGTCCTAGCCAAAGCGCATCGAACTTGTCATGCTTCCCTTTATCCTGATTGTCTACCCCAACTATAATGATAATAATAATACCTCTAATTGAAATCTCAATCTGAAGTTTGGACATTCAAATGGTAGAGTTTACTATTTTCATGGTTGGTGTTCATTTAGTTATCAATCTAGGAACGTAAAACTTGAAATGGGTCTGCAATATATATGCACTAAGCTCCTTAAATAATTATTCTGCATTACTGCAGTAACTAACATTATGCAGAAAGGAAAGACAGGACTGGAAATCATAAAAGGCTACATGAAAGCTTCACAAAACACTACTAAAATGATCTAATGAAAATAACAGAAATCACACCGGTTTGTCTTGGTTGCAGGAACAGTTAGCGGATCTATTTCCAGTGGCTACAGGAACAATCCAGTCATGAACTTCTACTGCAACTAAGTAAAAACTAACGTCAATGATCACAAACATAGGATCACTCACCAAGTGGGCCTCCTTGGATGAGTGATATCAAGCGTCCAGCAAAGTGCTTTTAACAGATCAGAAAAACATATTCTTTATTCATTTCTTCCTAAAAATGATTACATATTCTGAAAGAGAAAATTCAGAATGCTTGTCAAAACTCTACTCAATTCTGTTCCATCTTGTCTAACTCTAAGAAAGAAGGAAGAGCTTATTATAAAGAAAAGATCAACTACAATGGACAACTCAAATTACGCCCAGAAGAAGAGGCGGATAATTGTCAGATGAAGGAGATAACTGAGAGCTTGGCTGCAGGAACCGTGTATCTGAAACCGAACCACAGTCTTTGCACGCCAAAGTGATCTTTTATGAATTCAATATGCACTAGAGTTAAACTCCCATGGTGAAGTATAACTGCTCTAATTATGCCATACATTGTGCTTGCTTGAATCCCCTTTAGTTTGACCTCCAGTTATCTGAATGTGATTTTCTAGTCCTTAGGTGTGAAAGAAAATCATCCACCGCAGCATCAATTATCTGCACTAAAACAAAAACAACATAAAAGGACATGCATATGTATCTTACTCAATTAATACATTCATTAACTCACATATGAAATTATCCTAAATGATCCACATATCATAGGGACGAATCATTTGGCTGTAGGAATAAATTGGCATGGCTACAGGAATTAACTAACAAAGTTCAAAACATGACTTCATAAGTTCAGATTTAAAACATGGATTACATATAGTCAATTCACAATACTTTACTATCACAATGCAACCCAAAAGCTGCCAAAAACCTAAGAGTCATGATTAAAAACCGTGTCAAAGCATCAACTTATCATGCCCCCCAACTTTAAGGGTTTGCTGCTCTTGCAGCAAAAAGAAAATTTCTCATTTTTGCTGAAACTCTGAAATCACCAACACTGATAGTGTCCTATCTAGTTCCCTTGGAAGGCAAATTCCAATAAAATCCTTTCATTTTCTCCAACCTGGACTATCTAGCTATTTCTTCTACAACTGCATCATAATTCTGTTTTGTTGGTTGGCATGCCAAAAGTGGCCACATAAGGATCGAAGGCTGAAAGATCAATGGCAACCAGTTGTTGGCTTTCTCCCTGCCTAGTTGTATGTATCTGGAGGCTCTTTGTATGGCTGCATGAAAATTCTGTAATGAGTAATGTTCTCCCAGATTTAAATGATCTGGTAGATGATTCCAGCGTTAAGTTAACCCTTCTAGTGCGATTGTCCTATAGGTCTAAACCAAATGCTCCTACACTTGATAGACTTCCTCTCTCATTGGAAGTACTATCTTACTAACATCATCTCTTATCAGCAACTTTTTCCAATCATAATACAGAACCCTGGGTGCTTCTGATTCCCTTCTCAATGGTAATGGACAGTCAAGCTCTAATTTTTCAAACTCCCTAGCTTGTGGTCCTATGATCATCTCCTTTTGGATCCATGACATTAAAGCTCTAAGATAGATATCCCCAATATACAATAAAGGATTTCATTCTCTATCTTGGGGTACAACATAGTTATGTAAATATAATTCACATAACAAATTCCTTATAGCATGTGGAGAGGTTTGATAAGCATGATAGAATTCCTCAGTTTTTTTCCAAGGATGGATTAAGGTCCATAACAATGCGGTTTAGCCTGAAATTTAGATACCGCTCTTTCAAATGTACTGCATAAAATCTTGTGGGTTCCCTACACTGTATCATCTCAAGAACCATACCATAAATCACTTCTACCCTAGCTTCTAATTCCTCAATTCTATTATCTTTCTTTTCAATCTCTTTTTGTTGCTTATTAATTATTCCCTACAACCTATCCTTCTCTATTTCCCATTGTCTAAAAAATGTTAAAGCAATTGATAAAATACTTAGGGATGAAGGAGGTCTAATAGGTCCTACCTTAAACCGTGGAATTTCTTCAATAAACTCCTCATTCTGAGTTGACATGTCTCCCACATTTTCTTCAGGTTGTTGTAGAACATCATCAACAATCTCTTCATATTACAATGCCACAGAAGAAAGATTTGCTAGCTTATCCATTACAACTTCTTCCTGAACTTCTTGGATTTCTTCTTCTGCAAGGTTTTCTTGAATTTCCTCTTCCACAAGGTTTTCTTGCATTTCTTTCTCTGTAGCATCTTCTTCTTCCAAAGTTTCTACTGCAATAACCTCTATTGGATTACTCATAGGTTGAGTCTTATGTGTCCTCCTTCTTGTTCTCCTTACATACACTTTTGAAATGGCTGCAGGAGTTTTTGTTTTTGTTCGATGCCTCTTGGCTGTAGGAGGAATCTACGTTTCCTGCAACTGGATAACAAATTCTTCATCTGATTCATCCTTTTCCAATTCTTTTCCTTCCCTTTGCAAAATAGGTGAATCTCTTTTAAGAGAAGTAGAGGGTTGTTCTTTGATTATCTTTGCTTCAATATTTTCTTCCATAATAATTGCAGCTCCTTTAGCAACCAGCAAACCCTCATCTTCACCAGAAGGATCTTCTACAACAATCTCTTCTTGAGTTGGCAGATTATTCACAATAGGGGCATCATCAACCCTAAATTGCAGAATATCCTCAAATACACCCCATTCCATTTGTGAAACATCTCTCAGGGACTACTGTACAAGCAACTTAACCAGTCCATGATGGCTAACATAGCGATTTCCATACTTTTGAGTCTCCTTAGCACTTATAGAAATGAGATGGTATAAGAAATTTGGGACATTAACTCACCGGCCATGATACAGATGACTAAGTAACTTAAAATGAGGTGAATGCAGATTTGAATATCACCCTTCACATGTAATATATTTCATAACATACAAAGCTACCTGAGGCCAATGTGCTAGTAAAGAAACCCTTCTAGTCCCTTATCTATCCACCATTAAGGGTCTGTCAGTGGAAATTGTGAACTTTGTCCTAGCACTCCTTGCATCTTTTCATTCTGGAAAGAGTTCTCCTTCCTACAGCAACCCTGTGATGTCTGCAATTCACTACTCCATAGAAATTACCCTTAACCTTTTAACTATAGCTTCTCCTTCATCAAAGGAATGCATAAATTCTATAGCTATTTCATCGTTGTAATCCCTGATTTTCAAGAAATAATCCAAACAACTGGGGTTTCAGAAATAATGCTCATAGACAACATCCTACAGCAACCCTTCATGGACCATTACCTCATGGCAAATTAGATCACCACCCATCTTTTACTCTTATACTTCCGCAACTTCACCAAAATGTTTGACAATTTTGCAAAAAACTAAAATATACATATCTTAATTTTGGTGGCAGACCTTATTATTCACTTGTGTGAAATAATAATCATCATAAGTAATGTCAGTTAGGAAATCAATTCAGGGTATCAAAAAAAACTGATAATAAATCTTATTGGAAAAATGACCATAAAGTACCCCCCCCAACTTAACCTAGCACGCGTCCACACAGGTTGACGAGATTTTGGGTTTCGAGCAGATTTAAATAGGATAAAATCATAATGAACTAATAAATGCATAATTAAAATAAAGTACAATATACATGTACCTGCAATTGGTCAAAAATGATGGCAAAAGGAAATGAAGTGACAGGTAATAAAGTGGAATGGAATGTAGTGGATGGAACTTTATGTATGGAGAACAATATTTCCATGGAAATATTTTATTATGATATGGTAAATAAGTTCACTGCAGAGGCTGCAGGAACATCACCTTTATCAATATGCTCAAGTGCAACAAGAAGCTCATGAATTGATACCAAATCATTGGCAGTTGCTGCAAGAACCTTGCCATTTGCTACAAGAACTTTTAGTTCACTTTTTGGAGCAAACTGCTGCAGGAACTCTTCTCTAGTAGCTGGCTTGTGATAAAGTCGTAGTCGGTGTCCATTCACTAAGAGTTTAAATCGAACAGGATCTATTGTGGACAAACAGACTGCTCCATTCTAAAAAACTTCTTCTACCTCATAAGGACCTAACCACCTTGATTGGAGTTTTCCCATTGCATCTTTATATCTAGAATCATAAAGGAGTGCCCAGTCACCAACTTTGAATTTCTTTTCTCTGATATATTTATCATACCATCTTGCTCTTTGGTTTTGAATCAATTTTGTTTGTTGAACAACTATCTTCCTCCATTCATCAAGAGCATTTAACTATTGAACGCATTCCTTCTATGCTTCAGACAATGTCATATTCAGTTGTAGAGATGTTCTCAAGGTTTTATGCTCAAATTCAATAGGCATCATTGCTGTTTTGCCATAAACCATCTCAAAAGGTGTGAATCCAATTGGTGTTTTCCATGTTGTTCTATATGACCAAATTGCCTCTGAAAGTCGATGAGACCAATCTTTCTTGTGGATAGACACTATTTTTGTAAGAATAGCCTCAAGCTCTCTATTGGTAACTTCTACTTGTCCATTAGACTATGGATGATATGGAGTAGATTTCTTGTGTCTTATATTGTATTCATTGACCAAAGCTTTTATCAATGTTGATGTAAATTGAGGTCCTTGATCTGAGACAATTTCTCTTGGTACTCCATACCTTGTAAATATTTCTTCATAGAGAAACTCAGCCACCTTATTATCTCTTGCATGTTGCACAGCTCTAGCTTCTACCCATTTTGTTACATAGTCTGTACATACCAAGATATAAGATTTGCCATTAGAAGGTGGATCAATGGGGCCAACAAAATCTAATCCCCAGTTGTCAAATGGTGTAACAGATATTTGAGGATATAGTGGCATCTCAACAGATTTTGTAGGTCTGCCCATTCACTGATATCTATCACATTTCCTTGTGTACTGAGCTATATCCTTGTGTAATGTAGGCCAATAGTATTTGGTATTGATTATTTTTTAGTGTTGTCCTTTTGGCAACAAAATGGCCTCCACATGGCTCATCATGACATGCATGCAGGATGTCATATGTTTCATCTTCTCTGACACATCTTCTCATGACTTGGTCAGGTCCAGTATAAAATAGACAATCAACAATCCATGAAAAGTTAAAACTTTTTTCGACTAGCAACCTTCTTTCCTTAGGAGAAAAAGAAATTGGCATCTTAGCTGCAACTAAATAGTTGGCAATATTAGCATACCAAGGAGTATGAGCCTGTATGAGAAACAAATGCTCATCTGGAAAAGTGTCATCTATGGGTATAGAATCTTCTTGCATTTGAAGACGTGAAAGATAATCTGCAACAACATTAGACTTCCCTGGCCTATCAACAACTATGATATCAAATTCTTGCATCAACAATAACTAGTGAGCCAGTCTACCAGTGATTAATGGCTTATTCATTAGATATCTAATTGCAGTATGATCTGCATGAACAAATATGGGATACCCTGTAATATAGTGTCTAAACTTGTTAAGGGTATATATGATAGCTAGCATTTCCTTTTCATTAACTGTATAATTCAATTCAAGTCCCTGCACATTCTTGTTGATATAATATATTGCATTTTCCAACTTGTCAACTTTTTGTCCCAACACTGCTCCTACGGCATAATCAAATGCATCAGTATGGATTTGGAATGGTAGAGACCAATTTGGTCCTTTTAGAACTGGTGCTTGAGTCAAAGCATTCTTAAGCTTTAAAAAAGCTTCATTGCATGCCGAGGTCCATTTAAATTTTGCATCTTTAGTAAGCAATGAATATAAGGGACTTGCAATTTTGCTAAAATCTTTGATAAACCTTCTATAGTATCTAGCATGGCCAAGAAAACTTCTAACATCTTTCTGCTTCATAAGGTCATTAATATGTTGAATAACCTCAATCTTTGTTGGATCCATTTGTATGCCTTGTATAGATATATGATGACCAAGGACTATTCCTTCTTCCATCATAATGAAACACTTCTCATCGTTTAGAGACAAGTTGTAGTCTTCACATCGCTGCAAAAATTTCTTCAAATTACCTAGTGCTTGATCAAATTCAGAGCCATAAGTTGTAAAGTCATCCATGTAAATTTCCATAATATATTGACAAATATCAGAAAAAATACTGATCACTACCCTTTGAAAAGTGGCTGGAGCATTACACAACCCAAAAGGAAGAACAGAATATGCATACATGCCCCATGGGCAAGTAAATGTTGTTTTCTCCTAATCCTTGGGAGCTATTTGTATCTGATTATAGCCACTAAATCCATCCAGGAATGAAAAATATCTCTTACCAGCAAGAGAATCCAATACTTGATCCACAAATTGCAGTGGAAAATGATCCTTCCTTGTAGCTAAGTTCAAGGCTCTATAATCAACACATACTCTCCATTTGCCTCCCTTTTTAGGAACTATCACCAAAGGTGATATCTATTGACTGTCAGAGATGGGATAGATAAATCCAGCTTTCAACAATTTTTGCAATTCTTCTTTAACTATCTCCTTTAAGGCAGGGTTGACTCTTCTTTGAGGTTGTCTAAGGGGGAAACACTCATCCTTTATGTAAATATGATGAGTACAAACTATTGGATCAATTCCATTCATATCCTTGTAATCCCACGCAAAAGCAATTCTATGGAGTTTTAGCAAGTCCACTAGGCTATCCTTTTGAGTATCTACTATATTCTTATTGATGTTCAAATATTTATTCAATTCCACCTCTATTTTGATAGTAAGATCAATCTGATTTATATCAGAAAAATGAGAATAAGACAATTCTTGTGGCAACAAGGTATGCAAGATATCAGTGGCTGTAGGAAAGTCCAAACCTACAATATTTAGAACCAATTCCTGCGATTCTTGGTCTTCTATTAATTCATTTATCAGGACCTTATAAAGAATTGATTCTTCATCATATAACTGCATGAGTGGCACTCGATTAATCATCATAAGGTGATAAATAGAGTCAATTTCTTTAGATTCCTCTCCCAAAATAGGCCAAATAGTCTGTTGCTTCTCAAGCTGAGGTTGTGCTGGGGAATACAAGGCTAATGTTTTTGTGGAACTGCAATCTGAAATAGTGATGTCTCCTGATCTACACCCAATATATGCATCAATTGTGGCAAGTCATGGTCTTCCCAAAATGATTGGATATCCCCCCAATGTTGCTTTTGGAGATAAAATCATAAAGTTTGTAGGATATTCCCATGAATCTAGAATAACTACTATATATTCTATGATACCATCAGGTCTTATTGCAGAGCCATTAGCAAGTTGGAGAACTGTGGGTGTAGCCCTTAAACTATCAATCTCTAGATGTTTCATTACTTCCCTTGTCATTACATTAATGGCTGCCCTTAGATCAACTAAAACATTTTTTATTTGACTGCCATTAATGACTATACTCACAATAGGACTACCTGGATCATAATACTTTGGAATAGCAATTTTTCTTAACATAATATCAGCCAATTGACCCATAACATGTACTGTTTGTGGATCCTTTTTCTTTCTGCCAGGTTTCTTTAGGCATGCTTCTCTCAATGCCTTACCATATATAGGGACATCCTTTATTGCTTGCAACAATGGAATTTTAACACAAATGTACTTTAGTTGATCAAGAATATCAAAGTTTTGTTGTTGTTCAGTAGAAACTTCTTTGTCTTTCAGTCTATGTGGAAATGGTGGTAATATTTGATTCTGGGGTATTTTATCTTTAGGATCAGAGATTGGCTGCTCTTCTTGTACCTCAGTAATAACAGGATGAGAGGGATTAAGTAGAGTTGTCCTAGATTGAAGGTGAATATCATCTAGTGATAAAGAATAGGCTGGGTATTGATTAGCATCAGCTGAATAAACTTGTTGTTGTTGCTGAGATTTGATATTTGGATTAGGCAACAGTTGAGTAGGCAACTACATTGGCTTAGGAGGTGCAGTTGTAGCTGTAGGAGGAGGCATTAAAGTAGGAGGTTGTGGCTACTAAGAAAGGGGCTAATATCCAGAAGATTGGGATGGCCATGATGGGTTTCCCCTCCATTGAGAGGTAGGTTGCCAATTCCCTTGAAACTGGTTCCTTGGACCCTGAGGTGGATACTTGTTTCCCTATGGCTACTGCCACTGGGGAATTTGATTAGCAAATTACTGTCCTTGGCCTTGTGATCCATACCAATGTGGATAGTTACCAAAATTTTGAGAATACTATGGTTGCCATTGGTTATTTGGTGCATAAGAATTACCACTATAACCAGAAAAGGAAAGTGGATCAGGTGGCATGCCTTGTCTTTGAAAATTTGGTCTTCTTTGAGCAACATAGAAGACTTGTTCATCCTCACCTTGAATTGGTTTGAAATTAGGTACCTCAACATTTACAACCATCTTACATCTTCAATCTTTCTTCCACTGCTTACAATGACGACAAAATTCTGCAAGAAATGCATCAGCTTCCTCATGCTTCTTCTTAGCTACCAATGTATCCAACTGAGTAGCCATATTGTTTATAATATCCTCCTTGAAATCATTTAACAGATTGCTAAGTTACAATCTAGAAACTCCAGTTCCAGATGCTGACGATGGTGCCCCTGGCTTAAATCTCCTGTTCTTCTTAGAAGTAGATCTAGAATACTTCTTGCAAATTTGTCCTATTTTAGCCCAAGTAGATTGTGTAATGTCACCTCCTCCCATGAGATCTAAGGAATCAGTACATTCATCATTGATACCCCTCAAGAATATCAATTTGAGGGAATCTTCATTCAGAGTACTATGCTTGTACTTCTTGACACTAAATAAAAACCTTTCCAGATAATCCTCAAGGCTCACATCTTCATCTTGTGTCATTCTAAAGATATCATCCCCATGACGATCAGTGCCTCTACAATAATCTTTGTATTTTGCAAGAAACAATCATTTCATCTCATCCCAATTGTTGATTGTGCTACTACCCAAGCTCATAAACCATCTCAAGGATGACTCCTTCAAAGTGGCTAGAAAAATTTTGAGTCTATGGGCATCTGTAGTATAGTCAAAACTCCTAGAGAGAACATCAAACTCAAACAGAAATGTATCTAGATCCTCTATCACCAACCCCTAGAATTTAGGAATTGAAGATGCTAGAATGTTCTTGAGGTTAGCATTATCATGCTGGTCAGAGATGGGAAACTCAAACGTTGGACCAGGTGGTGGTGGATTATTCCCAACAGGAGGTGGGTTCCCTTGCATTGGACTTGTGGGGGTTGTTACTATAGGAAATTCTTCTTCTTGTGGACCAAAAAGGAACTGAAGACAACCTTTTGAAAATTTAGACTCAGGGTGACTCAAATTCTGTGGGACTTAATACAGTTCAGCAAAAGGGTTTATATCTAGAAAATTATCTTCTATATGAGTAGTATGAGCAGGCAAAAATCTACCTCTGGCATCTCTTCTTCTATTATGCATGCAGATTCATGAAATTTCAAACAATTAACTAGAAACTAAAATAATCCTAATAGGTTCTTAGCTTGACACCATCCCCGACAACGACATAAAAAATATCTACCCCAACTATAATGATAATAATAATACCTCTAATTGAAATCTCAATCCAAAGTTTGGACATCCAAATGGTAGAATTTACTATTTTCATGGCTGGTGTTCATTTAGTTATCAATCTAGGAACGTAAAACTTGAAATGGGTCTGCAATATATATGCACTAAGCTCCTTAAATGATTATTCTGCATTACTGCAGTAACTAACATTATGCAGAAAGGAAAGGCGGGAATGGAAATCATAAAAGGCTAGATGAAAGCTTCACAAAACATTGCTGAAATGATCTAATCAAAATAACAGAAATCACAACGTTTTTTTCTTGGCTGTAGGAACAGTCAGCGAATCTATTTCCAGTGGTTGCAGGAACAATCCAGTCATAAACTTCTACTGCAACTAAGTAAAAACTAACGTCAATGATCACAAACACAGGATCACCCACGAAGTGGGCCCCCTTGGATGAGTGATATCAAACTTCCATCAAAGTGTTTTTAATAGATCAGAGCAACATATTCTTTATTCATTTCTTCCTGAAAATGATTACATATTCTAAAAGAGAAAATTCAGAATGCTTGTCAAAACTCTACTCAATTCCTTTCCATCTTGTCTAACTCTAAGAAAGAAGGAAGAGCTTATTATAAAGAAAAGATCAACTACAATGGACAACTCAAGTTACGCCTAGAAGAAGAGGCAGATAATTGTCAGATGAAGGAGATAACTAAGAGCTTGGCTACAGGAACCGTGGATTTGAAACCGAACCATAGTCTTTGCATGCCAAAGTGATCTTTTGTGAATTCAATATGCACTAGAGTTAAACTCCCATGGTGAAGTATAACTGCTTCGATTATGCCATACATTGCGCTTGCTCGAATTTCCTTTAGTTTGACCTCCAGTTATCTGAACGTGATTCTCCAGTCCTTAGGCACGAAAGAAAATCATCCAACACAGCATCAATTATCTGCACTAAAACAAAAACAACATACAAGGACGTGCATATGTATCTTACTCAATTAATACATTCATTAACTCACATATGGAATTATCCTAAATAATCTGCATATCACAGGGACAAATCATTTGGCTGTAGGAATAAATTGGCATGTCTGCAGGAATTAACTGACAAAGTTCAAAACATGACTTCATAAGTTTAGATTTAAAACATGGATTACATATAGTCAATTCACAATACTTTACTATCACAATGTAACCCAAAAAATGCCAAAAACCTAAGAGTCATGATAAAAAAACATGTCAAAGAATCAACTTATCACTGATCCTTGGCATTCCATTTTAACACCCATTTTCCTTCCTCAAATGACCTATCACATGCTTTCTTATCATGTAAATCCTTAACCATTTACTGTCTTTGCAGATTTCTTTCCTAGGATTCTTTTCTACATTTATCCAACTCAGCCAACGCCATCAATCTGTCCCCCATAAAGTTTACTTCTTCTGAAAATTCCTCTGTAACAAATTTATAAACTAGGAGCAAATTATTCAAAGGTAATCGTGTTTCTTTGCCATATACAAGCTCATATGGAGCAAATCCTATGGACTTCTTAACTGTCACTCTATCAACCCCTACTACTAAGACCAATTTTGAATCCCAAGCCTTCTTATTATTTCCCAACATCCTTTTGATAATCTTCAACAAGTTTTTATTGTTGGATTCTTCTTGTCCATTTCCTTGGGGATGATAGGGTAATGAATAGGACAAAGTGATGCCATAATTTTCACAAAAATCAAAGAGCTCATTAGATCTGAAACACATCCCATTATCTACCACAATCTTCCTAGGTACCCCAAATCTAGTTAGAATGTTTTTCAAAAGAAACTTTATCACAACTTTGCTGGTACCCTATCTTGTGGGAATGGCCTCAACCCACTTAGTAAAATAATCAGTAACCACCTAAATCCATTATGCCCACCACTAGATTTGTTTTCTATCTCTCCTATGAAGTCAATACCCCTCATCTGGAATGGTTCCTTTGTATACATGGGTCTGAGAGGAATGGCTCCATTGTACTTGAGCTTCCCTGAAATTTTTTGACAAGCCTCACATTTTCCAATATAAGTATGAGAATCCTTGAAAACTTGAGGCCAATAATAACCAGTATTAAGAATTTTATGAGCAGTGGTTTTAGCTGAGAAGTGGCCTCCACATACACCTTCATGTAAATCTTTTAAAACAACAAACGCCTGACACTCATCTAGACATAGTAGAACACCATCTCTATTTTTCTAGTATAGGTCTCCATTAAGTAATACATACCTAGATGTTTGAAGCTTTAAAGTTCTCTTCTTACTATCATTTAAGTTATCCAAAAATTTCATGTATTTCAAGTAATATACAATATTTGTTTACCAGGGACACCTCTCTATACTAATTTGTACATCTTCCAACTCTACCTAATTTACTTGTGCTGCTTCAAGATTGGATTCTGCCATCAATTTTGCTAGACCCTGACCTCTTACCAACTTAATGATTTGTAGATCAATATTGAATTCTTGGATCCAGTTTATCCATCTGCATCTCCTTCTAGTAGTTTCTAATTGTCTAAAGATGTCTTTAACAATAGCATTTGGTACATAGGCAATAACGGTGGCACCAACTAAATAGGGTCTAAAGGATTTCATAGCTTTCACAAGAGCATAGGCCTTTTTTTAATTTAAATCATAATTCAATTCAGATGCTTGCAATGTTTTGCTAAAAAATGCCACTGGTTGTTCATGACCCTCATCATTCTTTTGTAACATGACATCAGCAATAGTATGGAATGAGGCAAATGAAAAAACTTGAAAAGGCTTAGAGAAATCAGGTGATTTTAAAATAGGGGCTTCCTTGATGGCTCTTTTGATCTTTACAAAGGCTTCAAGAGCTTCATTAGTCCATTTTATTTCAGCACCCTTTTTCAACATTTTAGCAATAGGCTTTATGATTTCAGAGAAATTTGAAACAAACCTTCTTACAAAGTTGATATGACCGAAAAAAGATTGGATTGCTTTAACAGTTTTGGGGATTTAAATTTTATCAATAGCAACAATCCTTTTTGGATCAATTCTCACACCATTCATTGAAACAATATGACCTAACAATTTTCCTTCAGTAACCCCAAAATGATATTTTTTAGGATTCAAAGATATCCCATATTCTAATGCTCTAATAAAAATCTTCTCTAGATCATCACAATGATTTTCTGCTATTTTAGAATAAGCAGTCATATCATCCTAGTACACTGCCAAGATATAATCAATCATACCCTCAAAGACTATGTGCATAGCCCTCTGGAATGTAGCTCCTTCATTTTTCAGTCCAAAAGGCATCCTAGCATAGACATTGGTACCCCAAGGTGTAGTGAAAACAATTTTGAACTTTTCTGCTTCCCTAACTTTGACTTGATTATAGCCTGAGAAGCCATCCATCATAGATAACAATTAATTCCTTGTGACTTTATACAAAAGAGCCTCCATGTTAGGTAAAGCATAGTTATCTTTCAATGATGAAAAATTTACATTTATGAAATCCACACACAGTATGATGTCACCGTTCTTTTTTCTGACTAGGACCAAATTAGATAACCATGTTGAGTGCCTTATAGGCTCAATAATACTAGCATTCCTCATTTTCATCAATTCCTCTTTCATCTTAGGAGCCAAAGTAGGGTTTATCAGCCTTTGTTTTTGTCTAAAAGGTTTTGCATTAGGCTTCAAAGGTATCTCATGCTAGAGAAAATCTTCCCTGTATGCTTTAAGGTCATCATATGACCAAGCGAAGATGTGCCTATATTCCTAAGCAGATTAATCAATTATGTTTTGATTTTTGGTGTGAGATTTTTTCCAATATATACTTCTCTTGGGTTTCTTTCACTTCCCAATTTCATTTTTTCAACATCCTCACATCCTCCTGAATTAGGTCTGAAATTCAATACATTTTTATCATCAAACATTTTTTCAAGCTCTATCAATCCTTTTGGAATTTTATTTATTTTTAGCAGAAATATTTCTTGCCCAAGTACAATTTATTTGTCATCTTTTTCCTCCACAAGTCCATTCCAGTCAATCCATTGGTGCTCATACTGATCTTCACAAAACAAGAATTTTAGCAAATCCCTGTCATCATCAAAAACTTGCCAACTTTTTACATTGTCAGGCACTGATGGTCTGGTCTTGATTTCCACTTGGGTAATATTATCTAAAGGGATGTCATTATCCTTGATAGCCAAGTTAGCCATGAAGCCTTCCCAAATATTATTGGATCTTTCAGTCCAATTGATGGAGAAAGTGTCAAATAGTTCAATACAATCCCAAACTTCATTCCTGCAGTTTCTTAATTTTTCATTTTTTGCAGCAAACCTACCTCTAACTTGTGAAACGGCTAATTTTGAATCACCATAAACTATTAGTAACTTAATGCCATGTTTATTTGCTATTTTAAGTCATAATAGGAGGGCCTCATATTTAGTAACATTATTAGTACATTCAAAAGTTAACAAGAAAGAGTATTTAAAATTTTTTCCATTAGGTGAAATAAATACAAATCCTGCTCCATTTCCCTCCTTACTGCAGGCACCATCAAAATATAATTTCCAAATTAAATTTTCATTTTGTTTAACTATTTGTGTAACTTTATCGATTTCTAAAGGTTTAGAAATACTTACCTGAAAGTTGTCCATATCAGAATGGCAAAAGCAA
Organism: Cryptomeria japonica; assembly: GCF_030272615.1. Lineage (NCBI taxonomy): Eukaryota > Viridiplantae > Streptophyta > Pinopsida > Cupressales > Cupressaceae > Cryptomeria > Cryptomeria japonica. The sequence continues at coordinate 365,386,887 of NC_081411.1, forward strand.
GTCACTTCATCAAGATCAACCTCTTCTATGAGTTATGGAGATCTTGGTTCTCTGTTTATCCTCACCATTGTCCCTTCTACTGGAATAGTAGCATAGGATAGATCGAGCTGAATGTGACCACCCACCAAATCTGACCATTGCCTAGACAATAATATTCTGTAGTTTGCAGGAACTTGCACCACTGTGATATCTGTCTTATATGTGGTATCTGGGCAAGCTAGAAACCTGAACTCTATGTCTTTCATGATACCCACCATAGGTACAGATCTATTTTCCATGGCATAACACTTACCATAAGGTGTGTCAACATGCATCTCAAGCTCTCTCATGACATCTTCAGGCATGATGTTCACTGCTGCCCCTGAATCTATCATACAGTTCTTGACCATTTTATTGTTAATTAACAATGTCAAATAGAATGGATCAACTTGTGTGAGGTTTTTTGTGATTAGTGTACCTAAGTAAATTAGTGGAGGATCCTCTTTTAACTTAGAAGCATTTTTACTTAAATCACCAACATTTGATATATTTTTCAAGGTCTCATCCTTATATTCTGGAAATTTCATCACTTCAAGCAAGGGCATAGAAATTTTCACTTGAGACAACACTTGAGACATAAAAGTTCCATAGTTTGAAGAAGGCTTACTGATTTTTTTTCTCTCCACTGGCTTGACCAGCTTTAGCATTTCCATTTGTTTAGTTTGTTCTGGTTCTTTCCCTTTTTTGCCACTTGCATCCCTACCCTTGTCTGTATCATTACTGGTCCCACCTAATTTTGTGACCTTAACGAAAATACCTACTGACTTACCCTGCTCATTGTTGGCATTCCTATTTCTCAGCTGGTAATTGCCTTTCACTTGTTGCACAATTGCAATAGTGAAATCTTTCTTCTCCTCTTCAGTCAAGTTTATCAAAGAAGGCACTGCTTCCTCATGAAACAATTTTCTCAAAGTAGGGATATCTTCATCATCATCACAAAAACTTGTTGTATACTATATTGTGAATTCTCTCTTCTTTGATGCACATCAGAATATTCTTCTTCTTTAGATAAATCCTCATTCTCTCCCCAATATGGATAAGACGAAAGGGCATTCATAGTTGGTTCGTAATTCTCACTTTTATCTTCCTCTTTTATCAAGCCCTGGGCAATCATGCACTATTTTGCAGCATGAGTCAGATTACATGCATCACACCATGGATACTCATCTACAAAATTTGTGGTTTTCTTTAATGGATCAGGACTCTCTTTGTTTGTATTAGGTTTTACTGGTTTTCCATCTTTCCAATTTGTGTTATATGGCAGGTCATGCAACCTCGGCCTATTGTAATTTATTTGCTTATTGTTCATGTATGGTGGCCTTTCATTAGGATTTTGCTTACCCTTTAGGTCCTTAAGCATGTCCATGATCTATGTAAGATCATCTTTCTTAGGAAACCTGGAGTTGTACAACTTTGGATCATCTCTCTTAGCAACCCTCCCAGCCACCTTCCTATTATTTTCAATAGTAGCAGTTGTCTTGAATGCTTGTTGTAAAGTATACAGTCTATGAGACAAAATCTCATAATAAGCTTTGTTGTCAAAAGTGCTCAAATAAAAATTAATCAAAAATGAATCAACAAGTCCGACATCTCTGGGCATTCTATTTAAGAATTTATTAAATCTTTTATTAAATTCAGCAACTAATTCATTTTTATTCTTCCTTATACTTGTTAATTCATGAGATGCAAATGAAGGATCATTGTGATCTCCAAATTCTTCCAAGAATAGCATTACAAATTCCTGCCAGCTACAAATACATCTATCAGGAAGGCTTCTATACCATTCTCCTGCATCCTTTGTTAAAGATTGAACAAACAATTTCATGAATAAATCCTCATGAGGAATCTCAAATTCTTCGATGATATTTTTTACATTAACTACATGTTGTTCTACTTAATCAATTCCATTTCCTAATAATTTGGGGATTTCTAATCTTAAATCATTATTGATCTGATTTGGATAACCAATAATGCCAGTGAAATCCAATTGTTTGTATCTTTCCATGATTAGGGGTTGTCTGCCAATATGATGGTTGTTTTAATTGTTCATAATTCCTCTATTGAATCCACCATTGTTGCCATAATTTCCATTGTTCCCATTTTTTCCACCACCACTATTATTACCCTTATTATTACTGTTATTATTCTTTCTCCTTCCACCATTGCCACTTCCATAATTGCCATTGTTACTTCTATTATGTCCATTATTTTGATTGCTTCCATATCCATTACTTCCTACATGGTTACCCTTATTTGTGTTATTCCAACTCCCATCATTTCCCCCATCTCTATTCCCTTTTCCATCCTCCTGCCTTTCTTCATTTTGATCCCTATGAACATCCCTCCATCTTCTACTTTCATTTACCAACAGGTTATCATATGTTACAAAAGGCTGGTCCATTCTTCACATATGAGGGGGAATATACTTTGGAACTACTTGTCTACTTGTTTCACCCCTCTCTTCTCCTACCTTGTTTGTCTTGGGGCTTGAAATATTATTTCTCTCTATTCCAAGTTTCTGTAACACCCAATCTGGCTGCCTTTTAAGTGCTCTTGCCATCTTGGCATCATTTGCGTTCATATCAGCCATTATAAGAATAAGCTCATCCCATTGTTTTGCTTCATGTTCCTTAGCAGTCATGATCTCATCATGGCTATGTCTATTATCTTTTGCATTTATTTTGTAGGAACGATTTTCCTCTCTATTCTCATATTTTCCAACTGATGAAGAATCTTCCTCCCTATTAAGAAATCTCTTATATCCTTCAAATGCCATGTTTGATTTCTTCTCTTTGTTCCTTTTCTTTGGACTCAATTGAACAAGATCTTCTTGTCCTTTATGCAGAGACCTCCTCCCCTGCATCAATTTTATTGATAGATGTCTAGGGGTTTCTCTTATTTTCTCAAAATTCCAACTATTATTCATGTATTAAAATGTAGAGTCACCACCTCCTAAGAGGAAAATGTTACCAACTTAACTGATCTTTCGGGATCCTCCCTCCAGTAGAGTCTAAAATAAACTACCAAAGATTCTGAAAACTTTGTAAAACAACTCCCCAACAGAGTCGCCAATCTGTTGGTACCCAAAACCACAAATTGGGAAAACAAGAGGCTGCCAATCCTCTTTCTATTTCCACAATCGGCCATGGCCAATGAATGGGAATCATCAAAGACCAAATTCCCCTGCACTTTAGGCTTCACTAAACCTAGGCAGGTGTACCACAATCTCCAAGCACAAATATATTGTTTCTTTATAGTGAATTTAAACTTGAGGACAAATGTTTAATAGGAACAACAATTTCCCTGAAAATTTTATTGAAACTTATGTTGTTAAAGAGTGCTTATTACTAAATGTTAGTAAACAAAATGTTGAGAAAAATGTATACTGAAAAAGGAAACAACTTCAGGACTGATTAGTAATTATGAATAGGGCAGAGATCACAAGAATTGAAAGATGCTTCTCAGTTAAGGACCCTAAACATATATCAAAATTGTTCCAGAAATCAACACTAGACTAGTGCCTTCATCCAAAAATTAGTGTATTACTTATGAACATAAATCTTGATCAGACCCTAGAGACAGTTTTTAAAACTATCGCTGAAATGGTTTCATTAAGTGCTGTGAGAACACTAAAAACTTAATTTTAGATTCAATCACAACAACTTGTGATGTCACATTATAGCAAACCCTTATAAGATTTATTTAGGGGACTTAAACAAGCATCAACATGAAAAACAACATAATGATCAAGGAATTAGAAGTAGCAAGTTTTGTATATTGATCCTAGAAAAACAATACTGAATACATAAGCTGCACTCATGAAGAGTACATGATTTCTCAAAAACTTTTCATTCTCATTTACCCTTTTGTAACATAAGACTAACAGTCCCTTGGCCCCTTTTTTAAAACTGTAGACGATTGTGTCTCTTTTTGATACAAAATGACTCAATGCAAATACATATGCCAAGGGACACGAATGAAAGGACACACCCTTTCATAATCCTAGACAACTAACTAAAAAACAACTAAACAACCTAACTATAACATCAATTACATTAAAACCATAAAACTAAACAATGAACTAAGATTTTTGATCTAGTCACTGTCCGCACTTCTGAATGTGCTGCAAATAGCCCGCATCTTTGTAAGTTGTAACGTTGAATATTGCATCCCTAGCTGCATTATCGATCACGTAGAAGTTCTCGAACTGATCGATTGTGTCATTCATATCAAGAATATCCATCTTGGAAATGGCTTGGGCTGCACTAAGTAACCACTTACACTCAGAAAGCCATACGGTCTTATCCTTAATTACACTTGCATCATCTACCAAAGCGGGAACTCCATGTTGAACAATTTGCTGGTACTTGTCAAATTCAGATTTGAACTCCTTTGTAAATTCATCATGTGTGACTAGCAAAACCTAAACCTTTTTCTTTACCTTTTCTCTATTCGATGCATCTTGTAACAACAGGTTGAGTACATCTCGAATTCTGGTGTTAGAAATCATATTGTCCATGTCCCTCTAATATACACCCTAGAATTCATCCAATACCTTCTCCATGTTATCATATCTTTTACTCATCAATAAACAAGCAGTATCAACCCCGATGCTCTTCATCTCCCTCTTTAACTTAGTGTGCTCATAACCAAATTTTCCAAACTTCTTCTTCCAGTGGCCTCTTGAATCAGTAATTTGAGGGATTGGATGCCCATTCCTCTTAAGGGTTTCCTCATATAAGGCTTTATATTTATTTTTCTCTGCTATCTCGTGTTTCATCTAAGCCTTATTGAATTTTGAGATATTAAAACCTATGTTAGCAGTGACCATAGGATCTACCTCTCCAACTTTCAAGGTCATCATATGACCGAAATCTTTATCCACATCTATGATTTTTGGCCTTTTATTCAGGGGATATAATGCCCATAACAACATTGCTTGTTCATCTAGATCATATCTTGATCCAATGAATATATCATTAACCTCTTGGACATTCAGATTGAATTCCTTATTGTCTGCATGTAATAGACTATCAAAAATAAATGATGCACTCAAATCCCATCCTGGGAAAAGAATAATACCTACCTCCACTAGCAACTGCCTCCCTCTCTGAGGGATCATTGTCTCCATTTCTAGATCAATATCAGCCTTAAGCTTATGCAACATTTCCTCCTCATTCTCTAGTGTGATATTAGGCATTGTGGTGTAGGAGCACCAACTTTAAAAATTTGATTATCCTACCTTTTTATGACTCCTAAGGGGTTTTGGATTGTTTATTTCATGCTAGGAGTCATTGGTCTTGTTTTTGATCCATTTGTGAGGCCTAGTCCCAGGTTTGGCAATTTATGAGCCACTTGGTCAACTATGGTCAAAGGGTCATAAAAATTTAGTTTTGAGTTATTTTCTTGTTTTTGGCAATAAATTGGTCCTTCATGACCATTGGTAGGATTTAGAAAGTTAGTTTGCACTTTTAAGTGCTTTTGAGCAAAAATTGTCAAAAAGTGTCAATGTTGTCATCACAACACTTGACAACTTTTTGTTTGTAAGAAAATATCCTTCCCCATTGGCTAATTAGTTCAAAAATTGGTTTTAAATGATGGGGTAGGCCTTCATAAGCCCTTTCAGGTGGTTGATGAAGGAGTTGATGTAAATTTTCATTTGGCAATCAATAAAAAAACCTTGTTTTCCTGCAAACAATCATGTTTTTTCTCTTGTTCAGATTATTTTCAGACTACTTGGAGGTTATAACTTATGGATTCAGATTTAGGGGCCTCTTACCTTTCCTTTTTTTTTAATTTGAGGTCTCTAAGTGCTCTGGTTCGAAAATTATTGCATTTTTACTAAAAATAGTTTTGAAACCCTCCTAAACCTAGGGTTTTGACCTATTTTTTCATTTCCTCTCATGGCCACCGTAGAAAAATTCTAAAAATTGGTGGAATGAGAAGTTTGTATATGTACTCAATGATTCTAGAAGAAATTTTCAGTTCAGCAGGTCTCTTTGGCATTTGTTTTGATTTTTAGGTTGGCATCCTCATGTGACAACCTAGTTTCAAAAAGCAAAATTGGTGATAAAACAAAATAGGGGTTGAATCAATGCACAAACTCCTAGATTTGTTCAATTGGGATGTGGAAAGAACTTTTTAAATTGGTGAAAATTTCTGATCAATCAGATTTCATACACTTTCTTCACAAACCCACCTACTTAGGCCTAATTAGGCCTACTTGCATTTGTGAAGGGCAATAGGTCTCCTTTGTTTTCTAGACTACCTCCTTTTGGATTTAGACCTTTCTAAATAAAGGGTATTTGGATATCCATTTTTTTTTGTGGGTCATTTATAAGTTTGCAAAGTTGTTTTGATAAGTCCCCTTGAGTATACAAGGATTTTGGGGTTTTACAAAGGAACCTTGTTGAATTGATCAGTTTGTTGTGTCACCACACCTTGAGCATGTTTTTATGGGAATTTTCATCCACCTTGACCATTTGGTTTGATCCCTACTCACTATTTTTTCAAAATTCCAACTTGAAGCCAAGTTTGGTGTCCAGCCGATTTAAGTAGGCTTGAGCAGTTTTCAACTTTTGATCCTAAGATCTTGTCAATGTTATCCTTAGGGTCTAGATTGTTGTTTATGATTAATTTAAGAGTGTTTTTAAGGTGTAATTCTAGTTGGTAGGGTGTTTTGGGTTTCCTTGGTGGCCTATTGTGACAGTTTTGTCCTGAATTGCACTCACCTAACCTAGCACTTGCATCACATTACTTCCCTCAACTTCTTCCCTTTGAAGTGGTATAAGAAGGACTTAAACTCTTTAGACTTGATGAATTGATCATCTGAAACAAATGAATTTTGATTTGTCATCCTTTCATCTATTTATGCATTTAGCGCAACGAGGAGCTTATCATGTGCTTCTAGCTCTTTCTCTTTCTCAGGTGCATGGAGCTTGGAAACTATTTCGTTCTCCCCTGAATCACTTTGAGTTGGCTCTCACTCAATTTTTTCTAATCTCTATCTTCTCTCCTCTAGTTTCTTCTCCAAGGTCTCCATAACCTTTGCAAGCTCATCCACTTCCTTGTTTTTATACATGTCCTCAAATTCATCCTCCTGATAGAAGTAATCTCCCAACCCTTGTCTCTTCTTGCACATGTGGATGTAGCCCTCAGGATCATAATTCCTTATGGATGTGTGCTGGAATAGGTTGTACTCATCCACCAGCTTCCTCTCGATAGCCTCGTATACTCTAGTAGATACAATTTTAAAATCCAAGAAATGAAATGTGTCAAGGAGAAAGGCTCGCTTGTGTGCACCTCTCAATTATTTGGCATTAGAGACACTTAATTGCCTTACAATTTCCAAAAAAGCAATCTTGTCTGGTGCAAACTTTGGTAGCACATAGGGGTAACCTTAAAATCCATAGCACCGAACAAAGGTGAAATTTTGGCATGAGTACCAATCACCCCAATTGTGATTAACCTTCGGATTTTTGTGCTCATGAGGCCTAAGAAACCTCTTTACATCCTCAGAAAATGATCCCTACAGAGGCACACCAAAGAGAAAGAAAATTGGCTTAACAAAGAATTCTTCAAATTTGATGTAATGAGAATTTACATATCTGTAACCCCAGAGAGAAACCCATAACTGCACTAGTTGATCTTGTCCATTCTTCCCAATTCTATTTACATTCAAATCCTCTAGCCATAACCCTCTAAATCTCCCATAAAATAAAACAACGTGCATTAACAACAAATAATGCTTGAAGTGCTTGTCTAGATTGTCTTTCAAGTTTAGGAAGCCTTCATGAAGTCTATCCACTAGGTATGAAGAAAAATCAAAAGCTCTAGGCTCATGTCTCTGAATATCTGTTGCTAAAACCAGTGGGCCCATGTTTTCTACATCAGGAGCTTCAACTCCTCCAACCTAGCCACATGTCATATATGTATACTATAAATATTTATTGAAAATGGTCATATCATAAGGAGGACCATCCTCCTCTGTTAGGCTCCCCTTACCTACTTTGTGGATAGCGAGGTTCCAACCCTGGTATGTAGTATCCATTTTTCTATATTCCTCTTCCAAATCCACAAAAGATAAAGGCACATTCGCCTCAAGATCCATTGAAAAAACCTCCTAAATTATGCCTACTGCAAAGTGAACTAAAGCGGTCTCGTCAGGAAGAAAAATGCACCACTTGTTTGTATCGTAATGTCTTACCAGGAGCTTCAATAAATCAATATTTACAAAGACATTAGGTACCACGAGTTTACCTAAAATAGTATTCCATGGGTTTGAAATCGGCATGGGCTCATCCCTGTGGAGGTAATGGAAAAGAAACAACTCATGCCCTCGCACTTTTGTCAATACATCTCCAATTTATCTATACCTATCTTCCAACTGGTGGGGAATAGGCAAATCCACCTTATCTCTCTATTACCTAGCTCCTTGAGAGCCCATCTGATCTATCATTTCTTGATTTAATTTCCTTCAAGCGTCACTGACTTCACCCTTCAATTTTTTTGATGTGCTACTAGATATTTCAATGACCTTTCACTTCCCTTTTTAGCTTGACCCTTCCATCTCTGCAAATTTGTTGCTCTATGCTCAACAACTCAAAATATTTCTCAATGAACACCCGATAACTTCTGCAATAACTTTGTTCGAAATGTCTTTGTGCAACACTAGCTATACATCCCTTAGGAGTCTAATATTGCACTTAATTACTACAATCTTGATGGATCTACTTCATGTGGCATCAGAACTACCCAATGGATGCATTTAATGGAAGCCATCTTGTCATTTTTTTGCATCAAGACCTTCAACGGCTAATCGGCAAGACTTTTCCTGATGATTCAATTGTTTAGCACCATTTGTTATGACTTTACTACTTCTTACCTTTTTATCGGCACAAGCTATCCCAACCGACTGATCGGGTCTTGGGATAGCAAGTTTTCTCCTATCCTGATTGTTCATTTTATCCTGATGGATACTCCTTCAGTTTCAACTTTGTTTTTATTTTCACGATCCATCTATATAACTCTCCCCAATACACCTGCCTTTGTATTCTTTACTTAACCTATCAGGTATCAACATATTTCATTTTATGTCCCTCCGATGCCTTGATGACCTCAACATTTCGATCTGCATTCTGACTAGGCTTCCTGTGTTATCAACATGACTCACCCCAAAGAAATCCTTGCAACTCACCATCAGCTATAACAATCCTATTGGGATTCGGCATAGCATAAAACTTCTCCTCCCGATGTCCCAATGAGCCTTTACTTAATGTTACTTTATCAGTATAATTCACTCCGATATCCCTGCAAGCACTTTTATCTTCATCAGGTGTCAGAATAGCCTTTTTCTATTCCTCTCGAAGTCGTGATGTTACCCTAATGCACTTTTATGCTTTATACCTCCAAGTCTTATTTATCGATATAGGTAATACCGATGGTTTTGCCTTCTGATTCTCCATGTCATCGGGGATCAACCTAACTATTTTTGCGCTATCCCTTTATGGTCTTTTCCTCTGATGGACCTGCCTTTGGTTCCCTTCAGTCATCAAGTATCAGGATAGAGTTTTGTCATTATTTTTTATCTCCTGATGCTATAAGTCGATGATCTGCGCTTCCTTTTCATCATTACAAGTTACACCAATAGCCTCATAGGTTATCGGTATAGAAATTTTTACACTTTTTCAATAAGTTGATAGAAAAACACCCTCCTTCTGCCTCATCAGAACAAGCTATCCCGATGGTATGATTTTTTCCAAGAGCACGCACCATGCTGAATGTTATTTAAGTGCTCCAATGAAACTACCTTCTGATTTATCGGTATATGTCATGCCGATAATGCTTATTTTGCTTGCCAGTGTTGTTTCATTGGGACTACTTATGCCGATAATTGAAATTTTACAATTTTGAAAAAATGGGCCATCCACCATGAGTAATAGTGATCCCAACTATCCCATAGGGTCTAATACATACTGAAAAACAACCTTAGATTATACCATAATGATTTCTCTAATGATAAATGCTCCCATACTGGATTCCTTGTGCAATCTATACTTAGTGTATGCCCTTAGTGTGCCCAAGTGATACCTTGACACTCCTAAGAGAGCTGATCCTTAAAGAACTTTGCCTATTCTAGTAAGGTTCCTGCACATGCAAACCCATAGTAAATGCTCTCATAATAGCACATAAAATTTTGCAAAAATGTGTGCTATCACTAAGTAATGACTCTGTTGATCTTTTTTTAAGTAGATCTTTTAAATCTACTATTATAGTGGCATAGCCTTTAATAAATTTTGAATGATAGTTAGCATAAGCTAGAAATGTCTTCACATCTAGTACATTCATAAAAAAATGTAAAGTTCATAATTAATGTAATTTTTATTGGATCCACCATGATTCCTTCTTTGCATGCGGTATGTCATAGAAGTGTTTCAAAAGGTACTCCAAAAATATATTTCTTAAGGTTTCAGAGAAACTTGCATGCTTTTGCATTTTTTTAGTATGGTTCAAAGTTCTTGGACATGATATTTAACAAGTCTATATACTATCAAATCATCTAGCTAGACCTCTTTAAAGTCATGGATAAATGCTTTAAAATAATTCACCATATTCTTGTTAAAACCTATGTGTGCAACCTTTATCTTGAATGACATAACATTATACATGAACAAGCCCCATTTTGTAGCAAATGTTATTTTTTGTTGAGCTTCCTCTTGGATCTAACCCTTATGATATCCAAAAAACCTATTAGTAAAAGAATAGATTTCTCTTCCAACAACTGATTTCAAGATCTCTTTTGTTAATGGGGTGGGGAATGGGTCATGAACAAAAACTTTGTTTGAATCCTAGAATCCCACACAATCTAAATCTCCCTTAATTTCTTATTTTGTATTGTCATGGGACTTATCCATTCATAATATTCAACTGGTTTGATAATACCTATTGCCAACATTTTATCCAACTCTATTTTAATTATCTTTCTTTATATTAGGATTAAGGTAGTAAGGTCTCTTTGATTGTGGTTTTGTTCCTTCTTATGCTTGTGTCTTAATGACTCTTACTTCCTCCTTGATTCCTTTCATTTTAGTGAATATGTAGGGAAAAATAATAATTTAAAATCTATGAGTAACTTGCTAATCAATGCTACCACAAATTCCTCCTAGGTTCTCCAATTTTTACCACTTTTGGTCCATCACCAATGGCTACAGTTTCCTTTGAAAAATTTAGAGGCTAGTTCTAGTAATTTTCTTTGGAATCCTTGATTAACCCTAGCTACCACTCTCTTTCCACAATTTTGTTGATTTTAGGGTTTACTTCATTATCATCTATCTACATGTTGTAACATCTATTCTCCATTGGTTGTCCTTGTTTATGTAACCACTTGATTACCTTCCAAACTCCTTGGCTTTGTGCTAGGGGACATTGCTCAATATTGTCTACTATTTATTTGAAAATGATTTCCTTTATCTTCCTTAGGGTTTTGTGAATTTTTATATTATCATCCCAAAACAAAAGTGCGGGTAAAATATTTTTCTAGCATAGGTGCCAATCCCTAGTTTTGGCTCTTCCTTTTTGGTTGATATACCAAGTTTGGATGACTTAGTGTTAATTTAGAATAAAAGAGTTGTATATATAAGTAGTTGTCATACTCCTCATCTTTGTTCAATATAGTGATGAAAATATTAATATGGTCTTCTAGGGTGACTATTCCTTTTATACTATGGTATCATGTCATATTCTCCCTCTTTTTGTACATATCATTATTTATTGAGAATTTTTAAGGTGACTCAGTCTACGATGTTCATCTTATGTGTACTCCACCAATATGTTATATTACACACTAAGGTGTCTTAAAGTGAAATCATTCTCGTTGGTTACTTATAAACTTTATGCTCTAGATTTTAAATATAATTTGTAACATCTCCTACTCTAGAGAACCTAGGTAACTTAATGTATGAGATACCTCTGTTGAATATTCGGGAAACTAAGACGGGGGGATGAATCAATTGATAACTCAAAGCAATTTCTTTTATTCTTCTCACTTCCAAATCCTAACCAACATAATTAATTAACACATTTATAGCATGAAAGTATAGACATACAATAAATTACACAATGACCAGATATGGCATGGAAAACTCAAGGGAAAAACAATGAAGAATGTTAGTTCTCAATATAAAATATTGGTTAAGGTGACATCGATTAAGGTGATTTTTATAAAGGGTAGCTCACTGCCAGAATGCTCACTATAGGTGGGCTCACTACCCAGAAAAAGGCTTGCCGCTAAAGAAAGAGAGAAAGAAAGAAAAATACACCACTAAAATAAAATCTACAAAATTGGACTACTTTCGGTGCCTCAAAACCAACACACTCACACACATCACCAATTGTCAGGTCATTCTTTTCAATTCTCGCATATCCTCAAAATAATGTTATGATTTTTCTATATCTAACTCAATCATATTATCCTTATATATATACTGTCTTCCAAGAAGCATAATCCTCCAAGTCGGCCAAGATAGGGATCTAAAATAGGTCAATGCTAAACATTCCAATGGTGGGAATGAATAAGTAGTAGACCACATCCAACACACATAAATGGTTAGATCAACATGTTGCATTCATTACATATTTTAGACCCAAAACCTGATACACATGCTACACCATAAGCAACTACATATTGTGAAATTCCAAACTTAATATGGACCTAAAAACCATCACCCAAAGAAACAAAGATAATAATGAGACCAAGATACACATGAATACCATCGATCAACACCATCTCCAGTATTATAAAATATATGAATTACCAACCCATCTTCGAGAGCACCAAATATTTTGAGAACATGCATTATGAAGCACCAATATCATGAAACAAAAACGACATCAATGCCAACCAATATGTTGACATCATTGACAACCACTTAACATCACCATCACATTCATAAAAATACCCCCTTTTTTCATTGATGGGAACATCCATCAACAACAAACACAAAACACTCTTTGCACAACTCTGCAAAAAATTAGCGACTAAAACTCTTAAGATCTCCCCCTTTTTGACAACAATGACAAAGGTGGGCATAACTCCCCCTATGAAACTCACTCCTTCTCCTAAGAGGAAGCACCCAGGCATCTATCCAAATTAAAATATGCAATTTTATCATTGGACCAATACACATCCAAACGCACATTAGTTCAAACTAGAAAGGAGTAATATCCCTAGCCTCTTCTGAAAATACTCAAAAATATATTTACAAAGTGCCTTTGTGAAGATATCTGCAATATGTTCCTTTGTAGGCACATACTTAACCTTTACCTCATTGTCCAACACCTTTTTCCCAAAAGAAGTGATACCTAATGGATATATGCTTTGTTCAGGAATGTTGTATGGGATTTTTAGAAATGTTTATTGCACAAGTGTTATCACACATAATAGAGATAGGTTCTTTGAATGTTACACTGATATCCTTCAAATTATGTTTCATCCATAAAACCTATGTGCAACATGAAGATTGTTGAAATGTGGCGACTGATCAGCAAAGTACTGTACACTCAGCACGTATCCTTGCCGAGGTCCGGGGTCGGGCCGGGCCCTGGGCAGGGGTTCGGGGGCGGTAGCCCCCGAGAAAAATTTTTTGCCGTTTTTGTTGATGAAAACTGACATTGTAATAAAACCCTAAAAAAGGCCGACTTTGTTTGTTTCCCTAAAAATGCATCTTATAAGCGGCTGGGATGTTTAAGGCATTGTAAGGTTGATGTACTGTTTTTGCTAGATAATAAGAAAGATTGGACGGCTGTGTATGGTGGACGTAACCCATTCTGGGTGAACCACGTTAAATCTCTGTGTTATCTGTGTCCTGTTTTATTTCTTTATCTTTTGTATTTAAATCTGCATATAATTGTTAGTTCATATTTGCTTCAGATCTGCTTGAAACCCTAACAATTGGTATCAGAGCGAGGTTTTCTGTAAATTGGCAGGACTCTCAGATTTGAGTGGGAGCAATGGAGGATTCCAAATTTAAGGTCGAAAAGTTTAACGGCCAAAATTATCAGTTATGGAAAATGCAGATGGAGGATTACCTGTATCAAAAGGATTTGTGGCGGCCATTGGAAGGAAAGGCAAAGAAACCGACCACAATATCAAATGAAGAGTGGGACATTTTAGATAGAAAGGCACTAGGATCCATTCGATTGTGCCTTGCATCATCTGTAGCATTCAATATAACAGAAGCAAAAATGATTGTAGATTTGATGGCAACATTGGCTAAGCTGTATGAGAAACCCTCGGCTTCGAATAAGCTATTTCTTATGAAGCGTTTGTTTAATTTGAAAATGAGTGAGGGAGGATCTGTAGCAGAGCACTTAAATGAATTTAATACAATTACCAGTCAATTGTGTTTGGTAAAAATTACCTTTGCAGAAGAGGTTAGGGCTCTCTTGATTTTATGTTCTTTGCCAGAAAGCTGGAATAGCTTGGTTATGGCTGTAAGTAGCTCTGTCTCTGGTAAAAATACTTTGGTATTTGATGATATTGTTGGTGTTATCTTAAGCGAGGAAATGCGAAGGAAAAGCATAGGTGAGACTCCAACATCATCGGGTAGTGTTTTGAATGTGAAGAACAGAGGAAGATCAAAGGAAAGAGGAAAAGGCCCTGGGAATGAGAAGTCACGAGGGAAGTCAAAGAAAGGACGCTCTCAATCTAGAGGAAAGAAAGATTGCTGGTACTGCGGAAAGCCTGGTCATCTAAAGAAAGACTGTTGGTCTCGGAAAAATAAAGAAGGAGACAAAAATGAAAATGACAGTAAGGAAGCTAATATTGCAAGTAGTACTTTACAAGATGCTTTAATCTTATGTTTGGATAATGTTAATGATTCCTGGGTAATAGATTCTGGGGCTTCATTTCATGCTACACCCCATAGAAAATATTTTCTAGATTATGTTCAAGGTGATTTTGGACAGGTATATTTGGGTGATGATGAGCCCTGTCAAATTGTTGGAAAAGGAAAGATAAAGATCAAGTTGCAGAATGGTAATGACTGGTTTCTGCACGAGGTAAGACATGTTCCTAATTTAAGAAGAAATTTAATTTCTGCAGGGCAACTAGGTAGTGAAGGTTGCATAGTTACCTTCTCAGACAGTATGTGGAAGGTCACTAAAGGATCATTAGTAGTAGCTAAAGGTGCGAAGGTAGGCACATTATATCTGTGTACTGGTAACACTTACTCTACCTTAGCTGCTACAGATAAAGTTACTGCAGCGACAACAACAATAAATGTTGCAAGAACAGATTCGATAATGTGGCACCATAGGCTTGGGCACATGAGTGAGAAAGGGATGAAAATCCTTCACTCCAAAAATCTATTGCCAGGACTAAAGAAGATTGATTTAGAGTTCTGTGAAAACTGTGTTTATGGTAAACAGAAAAGAGTCAGATTTCTCAAGGTTGGGAAAGAGAAGAAGAGTGAGAAGTTAGAGCTTGTACATTCAGATGTATGGGGACCGGCTCAGGTATCATCTCTTGGTGGCTTTTGTTATTATGTTATTTTTATTGATAACTCAACCAGAAAAACATGGGTATATTTCCTAAAACAAAAATCAGATGTTTTTGAAACTTTTAAGAAATGGAAAGCTTTGGTTGAGAATGAGATAGGAAAAAAGTTGAAGTGTCTCAGATCGGATAATGGAGGTGAGTATTGCAGCAAAGCATTTGAAGATTACTATTCCTTAAATGGGATTCGAAAGCAGAAGACAGTTCAAGGAACTCCACAAGAAAATGGTGTGTCAGAGAGAATGAATAGGACCATCATGGAATGTGCGAGGAGCATGAGATTCCATGCTGGATTGCCCTTACATTTGTGGGCAGATGCTGTACATACTACTGTCTATTTGATAAATAGAGGACCTTCAACCCCTTTGGATGGTGGTATTCCAGAGGAGGCATGGACTGGTAAAAAGGTAAATTATTATTTTCTAAAAACTTTTGGTTGCGAAGCTTTTGTCCATGTTGATAAAGAAAACAGAACCAAGCTTGATGCTAAATCTCAGAAATGTACCTTCATTGGATATGGGATAGATGAATATGGCTATTGGTTATGGGATTTTGAAAATAAGAAAATAATTAGAAGTAGAGATGTTATATTCAATGAGAAGGTTATGTATAAAGAACAGATGCAGGAAAAGAAGCATGAACAGGAATAACAAGAATATGTGGTGTTGGATGAGATTCCTAAAAATGAAATGCCACAGGTACCTGATGCTCAGCAACAACAGATTGTCCCACAAACTCCTGCAAGTGTTAGACATTCTACGAGGACAAGTAGACCCCCTGAAAGATTTTCTCCTTCTTTGTATTCTATTTTATTAACAAATTCTGGTGAACTAGAAGAATATGAAGAAGCAATGTAGGTGGATGCCAAACAACAGTGGCAGCTAGGCATGAAAGAGGAGATGGACTCCCTGATGAAAAATAAGACTTGGGACTTAGTTCCTTTACCTGTAGAAAAAAGAGCCTTTCCTAACAAATGGGTTTATCGACTAAAGGAGGAGGAAGGAGGTCAGAAAAGATATAAGGCCAGACTTGTGGTAAAAGGTTTTGAACAGAAAAAGGGTATAGATTATGATGAAATATTTTCTCCAGTTGTAAAAATGACTACAATTAGAACTATACTTAGTCTTGTGGCTGCAGATGATTTACATCTTGAACAATTAGATGTCAAAATAGCTTTTGTCCATGGAGATTTGGAGGAGGAAATTTACATGTTGCAACCATAGGGATATGAGGTCAAAAGGTAAGGAGAACTTGGTGTGCAGGTTGAAGAAAAGTCTGTATGGCCTAAAGCAAGCACCCAGACAATGGTATTTAAAATTTGATAGTTTCATGGCTGAACATGGTTATCATAGATGTCATTCTGATCATTGTGTATATTTTAAGAGATTTGATAATGGCAGTTATATTATCCTATTGCTTTATGTTGATGACATGCTTGTTGCTGGGTCTAACATGCAACATATAAATGATCTTAAACAGAAATTAGCCAGGTCATTTGCTATGAAGGATTTGAGTGCAGCTAAGCAAATTCTTGGTATGAGGATTACACGGGACAGGAAAAATAGAACCTTAAATTTGTCCCAAAGTGAGTATATAAAGAAGGTGTTGAAAAGATTTAACATGTAGGATGCAAAAGCAGTTAGTACACCTTTGGCTAGTCATTTCAAATTGACTAAGGAGATGTGCCCAAAGGCATAGGAAGAGGTTAATAAAATGTCTAACATCCCGTATTCATCAGCTGTTGGCAGTCTGATGTATGCAATGGTATGCACAAGACCAGATATTGCACATGTAGTGGGAGTTGTGAGCAGGTTTATGAGTAATCCGGGTATGGAACATTGGAATGCTGTGAAATGGATTCTTTGGTATTTTGAAAGGAACTACTACAAAGGCATTATGTTTCAAAGGATCTAATGCTGCTCTAAGTGGATTTGTTGACTCTGATCAAGCAGGTGATATTGATTCACAGAGGAGTACTACAGGGTATGTTTTTACTATAGGGGGAACTGCAGTCAGTTGGATTTCTAGGCTACAAAAGGTTGTTGCACTTTCAACCACTGAAGCTGAGTATGTTGCTGCTATAGAAGCCAACAAAGAGATGATTTGGTTGCAATATTTTTTGAAGGAATTGGGTCAGACACAAGAGGATAGCCCATTGTATACTGATAGCGAGAGTGCCATTCATCTTGCGAAGAACTCTGCTTTTCATTCAAGGACAAAGCACATTCAGCTTAGGTACCACTTCATCCAGACTATTTTGGAGGAGGGTCAGTTACGGCTTGAGAAAATTCACACAAGTGAGAATCCTGCTGATATGTTCACAAATGCAGTTCCACAGGAGAAGCTGATTTCTTCATCAGTTTCTGTTGGTTTTCTTGATTGATAATTGTGGAATTTATACCAGTCAAGTCCTATTGTTTTATCCAGCGGATGTTGCATGTACAGTGGTGTCGTGTAATATCAGTCTCCAAGTGGGAGATTGTTCGGTGTGGAGCCTGATCAGTCTCCAAGTGGGAGATTGTTGAAATGTGGTGACTGATCAGCAAAGTACTGTACACTCAGCACGTATCCTCGTCGGGGTCTGGGGCCGGGCCGGGCCCCGGGCAGGGGTTCGAGGGTGGGAGCCCCCGAGAAATTTTTTTTTGCCATTTTTGTTAATGAAAACCGACATTGTAATAAAACCCTAAAAAAGTCCAACTTTGTTTGTTGCCCTAAAAATGCATGTTATAAGCGGCTAGGATGTTTAAGGCATTGTAAGGTTGATGTACTGTTTTTGCTGGATAATAAGAAAGATTGGACGGTTGTGTATGGTGGACGTAACCCATTCTGGGTGAACCACGTTAAATCTCTGTGTTATCTATGTCCTATTTTATTTCTTTATCTTTTGTATTTAAATCTGCATATAATTGTTAGTTCATATTTGCTTCGGATCTGCTTGAAACCCTAACAAAGATGTTGCAATATATTCTACTTTAGTTGTAGATAAAGAGATAGAATACTACTTCTTACTTGACCAACCCACTAATAGGGAGCCAACAAAAAATGCTCCACCACTTGTACTTTTCTTGTCATCAACTCTTCTAGCCCAATTTACATTAGTAAATTCTATTAGAGTGAAACTTGAACTTCTAAGTTACCACCAACCAAAGTCCTTTGTTTCTTTTACATATCTGAAAATTCTTTTCACTACTACAGCATGAGACTCTTTTGGTTCTTATTGAAATCTTTCTACCAAGAAAAGTACATACATGATATTTGGTTTGGTAGAAGTCAAATATAACAATCCTCCAATCATTTATCTATACGAAATTGCATCTTCTTTAGGATACTTATCATCTTTTATAAATTTGCATCTGGTGGTCATAGGTGTACACATCAGTTTGGAATTCTCTAACACGGACGTTTTCAACAATTCCTTGATGTACATAGGCTGAGAAATGAAAATTTCTTTATCATTTTGATTTAGTTGCAAACCAAGGAAGAAATTGAACTCACCAATCATGGACATCTCAAATGTTAGGAAATATTCTACAAATACCTTCATCTCCTCCAAATATTATATCATCAACATACACTAAAACAATTAGAATTTTACCTGAATTAGTTATGAAATATAAATTGTTGTCAGTCGAGCCTTTCTGGAATCCTTGAACAATCAAGTACTTATCTAGCCTTCCATACCAAGCTTTAGGGGCTTGTTTCGGTCCATACAGGACCTTCAATCTACAACCAATGTTCAGATCATCTTTCAACTTGAATCCTTCTCATTATTGAACTTCTTCTTTCAACTCTTCATTCAAGAATGTTGATTTCACATCCGTGTGATAAAATTTGAGATCCTTAAAAGTTGTTAAGGCCAAAAACAATCTGATTGCTTCGATTTGAGCAACCGGGCATATGTCTCATCAAAATAAATTCCTTCAATTTAATTATAACCTTTGCAAACCAATCTTGCTTTGTTTCTCACAACCTCTCCATATTCATCAAGCTTATTCTAGAACACCCACTTAGTTCCAATCATATTCTTGTCTTCCAGTTTGTTAACTCATTCCCATGTTTAATTTTTCTCAATTTGATTCAGTTCTTCTTTCATTGCCTTCATCAAATTATGATCAGTGTAAGCTTCTTCTACTATTTTTGGTTCAGCCTCTAAAAGTAAACATAATAGAACTTGTTCTTGAGCTGCTTTTCTTCTTGTGATGATACCTTTATTCTTATCTCCAATAATATAATCCACTGAGTGATTCCTTTGAACATACATTGGAGTCTTATATGTAGATGTCTGAGCTTCCTAAGCTTTCTTTTCCTCTTCTCCTTCTCTAACCTTCTCTTCTTTTTTTTGTCAACCGATTCATCTCACTTGTAACTATTGACAAATTGAAGGAATTGACTATGTATTGCATTGATGTCAACACTAGCTATTTTGTTGTCTACCGGCTTCCAGTAGAGTGGTTGGATTATCATGTTGATCTGGAGATTTGAATTTGGTTGTGGTCCAAAAATTGGATATGGTTGGATTGGTTATTCATTTGCTATTGATATATATCGCATTCAGTTGGTTTGGGATTTTATGATCTAGATGCTATCATATGTTCTAGTAAGCCTTTTGGTTACCCGTAAGGGTTTTACTGGCAGCGCTTTGTTGAATATATTTTGATGAATCTGATAGGTGGTGTTGGTGCAGCTTCTAAAAGGTTATCAGGATGCTGATGGTTATCATATTCATGTTCCAGTTGTTCGTGGTGTTTCATTTGTCTTATGGTGACCTATTTTGGGTCTAGTGGTTATTCTGTTAGTATATGGACCGGTTTAAGCAAAATGTTGGTTGATGCTCCTGATGCCTCACTGGTTGGATTTATTGTTTGGTTTATGTTGTTTTGGTCTTAGGCCAACTTGATTTATCATTGGTTTGTGGGATTATGTAATGAATCTATTGTATTATCTTTTAGCTAGCTGACCTAATTGTTTAAGTCTTGGGTTGGTATAAATATAATGTAAGATCTCTTTATAGATCATGGTATGTAGGTTATGGGATTATCTATGTGCGAATAAAGGTATAATCATATGCAAATTTTTTGGTTGATCATAGGTAATCAAATTCGGTTTGTGAAAGAGGTTTAATACCTCTGTTATTGAGCTTAATTGGAACTATACTTAGGCATAGGATATGTTATTCTTGCAATTCTTTCAACTTTCCGTATTGTAGTCTAGATTTATTTTGTAGTCAGTGAGGCTCCTTTTTGATGAGCAGTCCACTCTAGGCTTATGGCCTTTCTGCATGTGTAGGCCCCTCTTATTACAATCACATACTCATTGCCGAATTATTATCTGACTATGGGTAGGCTTCCCTCCATGGTTGTTTCCTTTACCAGGTTTTCCACATACAAATCATGGTGTTATGTGTTATGGATGGCTGGTAATTGTTTTGTGATTTATGTTTATGCTTAATTGTTATATCTTTTATTCCAATATTTGGTTTATGCATTCTAGTAAAAGGTTTTGTGTTCTTAAATTTGTATAATCTATTGACAACTGATTCACTGCAGAAGCTTAACCACTTGAGGAAGATTGTATGGAAACTAATAATTCAACTGCATCTTTTTTCTAGAGAGAAAAATCTAATCTTGATTTGACAAATTACAGGGTATGGAAGATTAAGATAGAAACTCATTTGAGATATATTGGGAAAGAGATTTGGGAGGTCATGGAGAAAGGCTATACTCCTCATAATCCAACATCTAGAAATCTTCCTTTGGAAAGCTCGGATAAGGACATTGAGAAAGATTCTAGAACTAGAGAAGCACTCTTAAGTGCACTTTCTAATCAACAAATTATGGGATTGACTGACCAATCATCCGAGAAGACAATATGGGATAAGTTGGAGGCTCTGAATGAAGGTAACCCTTCTGTTAAAATCACTAAACTTGATGATTACTAGGTGAGGTATGAGAATCTGAATATGGAAGAAGATGAAAGGATTATTGCTTTTATGGAAAGAGTTAATGAAATTGTTATGGGAATTTAGTGTTGTGGTGGATCTTTGAGTGAAGATGAGATTATTTCTAAAGTATTGAGAGCTTTGTCATCGACTTACAAGATGAAAGCTACTGAAATTAATCAGCTGAGAACAATGGCTCACACTTATGTTAACAGGGATACTTTGGTTGGAAAATTATCTTCTTTTGAGCTTGAAGACTTTGGTCCTCAAGGAGTTGCAAAGACTGAATCTGCTAATCACACATCTGCATCATCAACTAGAAAGAGTGATTGGAAATCTTTATATGCAAAGGAACTTGAGGAAATGAAGAAAAAAGATGATGAGTTTGAGCAACTTGAAGCCCTATTTGCTAGAAGAGTACCTAAAGGTTCGATGGGAAATAAGTATGAAGGGAAATAACCTTATAAATATTTTGCATGTAATAAGATAGGTCATTTTGCATCTATATGTCCTGAAAGGAATTCAAGATTTGAAGAGAAAGATAGAAGATCTTTTAGGCCTAACCATGATTATCAGAAAAAGCATAAGTATAGGAGAAACAAAGATAAATCATGCTACTATGAGGATGAGGAAGGTGTGACTGATTCTAATGATGAACTAGCACAAGATTTAGCTAGTGGATTTGGAAATGGAAAGGAATGGGTATTTTTAGCTATCAAGGAAGATGCTCTAGCACTTGTTATTCAAAATGAGGAAAAGGCCCTTGCTGGTAAATTTGAAGACAATGATAAATCGGTGATAGACAGTGGATGTTCACATCATATGACTAGAGATAAAAGGAAGTTTTTATCTTTGCAAGAATTTGATGGTGGATTGGTTAGATTTGGAGATGACAGCGCATGTATGATCAGAGGAAGAGGAACTATGTCATTTGATGGTAATCATAACACTGATAATGTTTATTATGTTGAAGGTTTAACACATAATCTTTTAATTGTAGGACAGTTGGTGGATAAGAGATTTCAATTATAGTTTAAGGATAGAAAATGCAAAATCATTAACAGATCTAGATTAGAGATTGCAACCGGTACATAGAGTAAAGGTAACATCTTTCATTTGAACTCTAGTGAGAAGACATGTTTGATTGAACATGTTGATGAGAGTTGGTTATGGCATAAGAGGTTGTGTCATGTGAATTTTGATTGCATTGTAAAGATCAATTCAACTAAGGTTGTTAGAGATATACTTGAGATTGTGAAGCCCTATAATCTAGTATGTAAGGAATTTCAAATAGGAAATCAAGTCAAAACTTCTCTTAAGAGTATACAAGACAAATCTAATGATGTTCTTGATCTTATTCATACTGATTTGTGTGGTCCTACTAGAATAAAGAGTTTTCATGGTGATATATATTTCATGCTAATCATTGACGACTATTCTATAGTGACGTGGATAACTTTTCTAAGGAATAAATATGAATCTTCTAAAAATTTTAAGATCTTTAAAGCTAAATTTGAGATAGAGATAAGGTTGAAGATTAAATTCTTAATGTCAGATCATGGTAGTGAATTCACATCGAGTGAATTTAATAGTTATTGTGAGAAGCATGGGATAAGGAGACAATTGTCTACTCCTTAGACACCTCCGCAGAATGATGTTGTGGAAAGAAAGAAAATAAATATCTTGGATGCATCTAGAACTATGATGATGGAAGCTAATTTTCATCATATCTATCAGAGAGAAGTTGAGCACAATGGTATACACATTTAACAGAGTTCATATGAAAGGAGACACTAGTAAGACACCTTATGAGTTATGGTTTGGTCATACACCTACAGTTAAGTATTTCAGAATATTTGGTAGTAAATTTTATATCAAAAGAGATGATTCCATTGGAAAGTTTGATCCTAGATGTGATGAAGGGATATTTCTTGGTTATTGTAAAGAAACAAAAGATTATAGATGTTATAACAAAATATTGCGAAGAATTGTGGAAAGTGCTAATGTCAAGGTGGATGAGTTGTGTAGTCACACAAATCTGTCCATTTTAATTAAATGAATATTTCGCTATTTATTTGATTAAAATAAATAGCCACTAGCCACCAATTAATTAAATTAATATTTAATTAATTCATCTCCAAACATTCTTCTATTAATTAAATAAATTATTCAATTTATTTTAATTAATTCACTAAAACAAATTCAAAATCAATTAAACAAATAAAATCTATTTATTTAATTAAAATCCCCCTATTCCTCTTTTAAATAAATTAAATAAAACATTTATTTAAATCATTATCCCCACCCCACTTGCATTTTCCTACAAATGCAACTTGCACACATTTATTGAAATAAATGAATTTTTATTTTAATAAAATCCTATTTTCCCTCACCCACCAAATCCACTTGCAAAATCTAATCCCCTTCTAGATTCTTCTAACCCCTTCCTAATTAACCTAATCCATCTCCTAATTATTGTCACATTCCTAAGCAAAATGGAGTCACTTCTCAAAGACTCCAAAGTCTTTGAAAAGCATTTAATGCTTTGTGTGTTCAACAAATTAACCCCCAAAGTCTTCCAAGACCACTAATGGCTCTTACATGACCATTTATGACTCTTACATAACCATTTATGGTTATTTCAAACTTGTCCCCCCAAACATTTATTGTTTTGACCATATTCATCCATTTCACATTTGCACAAGAGTTTATCCATTGGATAAAATCTTTATTCTTTGAATAAAGAGTTTATTCATTCAACCAACCTTGACTTTAAATCCCAAGGTCATAAAAGGCATTTAATTCTTATTTCCTCTCCTCTCAACCTATCTCACATTGACACTTGTCATCCTTGAATTGGGTTGAAAGCCCGCACATGGATTTGAAATCATTCAATCCTGACCCTTGTTGAGATTGCTCAATCTTAACCATCCATTGCTCCATTTTTTCTATAAATAGGGCCCATTTCTTCATAATCCAGATCCTGAAAACTTGTATGCACTTAAGCTATAGGCATTTTAGAGAGCATTTAGCATAGCAAACTAAAATCTTGTTATTTTAGTTAAAATATATCATTTTAGCATCAATAGCATAGTATTAGCTTTTCATTTCACATTTAGAGCTATACTAAAATCTCAATCCTCCATAAGCAGCCATAGTGCAAAAAGCTGCTGAGAGCTACATTATTTTGGAACTTGGAGAGGAGAGGAACAAGGGAGAAAGGAACCAAGACCATGCTAAGAGGCATTTGGACATGCCTCATCATGTTTGCTTGGATAGTTAAATATGTTTGCATGTTTTTAGTGTCTCTCTTGGTATGCCTTTTTAGATTAGTTTTTGATTGACTAACACTAACGGTTTTGTGTCTTTTGTGTTATTTATCATTTGCTAACCTTGTGCCATTTAGGAGGGCATCATTTGGTGAACCCGACGTGAATTGAACCACCAAAAACATATCATTTTTTTTTAACTAACATGTTTGATTGTTGAAAGTGTCACATAGGTTGCGCTTTAGCGCTATTGAACACGTTCTAGCGCTACCGACACTTTTTCTTTTAGCGCTATTGTTCTTACAATAGCGCTATTGTAAAAGTTTCAACGCTTTTGACACTATTTTAGCGCTTTGGTCATTCTTCTGGCGCTATTGGATATCTTTTAGCGCTTTTGACTCTCTGTCAGTTTTGTTATTTCAGCACTTCTGTGTGAAATAGCGCTTCTGTTTAAACGCAGACTAGCGCTATTGTAATAGAGTGCCGTCCAAATCACCTTGTAACCACAAAAATAGAAATTCTTAGGCTTGTGGAAGCCCCCCTTGAACATCGATTTTACTAACATATTTTTGTTTGTGCAGGTTAAAAACTCACCTTAAAAATCACAAACTTGTCTTTTGGTGCTTAAAAAAAACTTGACAAAACACAAAATTGTATTGCTTTCTAGTTAGGATAAATTGTATTTTGGTGCTTAAAATCAACAAACAACTTTGCTTTCCTTGCATCAAACTTAAAAATCACAAACCACACTTCAATTTTGGGCAAATAAAAAGAACAATCCACTTGTTTAGATTTTTTGCAAAACAAATTTTTACTTCAAGCAAATGTATTTTTTTTTAAGTTGACCAGGATTTCCAAATTCTAGATTACAAAACACATTGCCTTTCAAGTTAAAAAGAACACCATGGCTGTTGGAGCAACATCTCCAAATAGTTAGATCACATTTACAAATGATGGATTAAAAAGAACAAGTGTTTTACATGTTTGGCACGCTTGTGCAAAAAGTCAGTCGAGTGGTCCTACCTCTAACACACACTATCCTCTCCCTTGGCTTTCGTGGTCCTAGGTGCAAGAGAAAAGTGTTAGTAACACTCAAAATTTTTATCTTTTTAAGAGAGGCCTGCCAAGGGATCGATACTCTTGGGAACGACCTCGAGCGGTAAATCCTTCGAGCCGCTATAAAAATTAGGTGAGAGAAAAAGTTGTAGCCTTGGGTATAGCTATTCCTACAGTGTAACTGGCCGAAAGGACAAATGGATCCCACCACCAGTTACAAGGCTCTTAAGCGAGTCACTGCAGAATGAACTTATGTCCAAAAACATCGAACATGACTAAACACCTTTAAGTAGTAGCCCACCCATTCTATTGATTGAGAATATTTGTGATATAATTTAGTGCAAGAGCATAGATGGTTTTGCTCCCAAGATACTCACCATACATATTTCCTTGAGTAGAAACATAGCTTTTTGAAAAGTCACTTGTGGCTTGATAAAAGTGGTGACTCCCCCATCATAGGGATCATCTATTTGTTATGCTCGTGCAAGACTTAGTATATCACATCCTTACCTGCCATGGCGGGATTCATAAGGTATGTAGTACCAAAGTCGAAGAAATATCAAGATGTGGGCTAAATTTATCACAACTGGCCATTTGAGCTTAGGGATAAAAAGTGTTTGAAGTGTGTTCGTTTAGTCAAACCAAGTGCAAATTGAGTCGACTTTAGGCTTTGGAAATACACCTTAAAATACATCTAAAAAAAGGGTCATAGACAAGTCCAAGGATTGGGTTAATCTAGACCCATACTCATTTGTGCCTTTTAGGCACCATTCTTGTGTTTGTGTGCTTGCTTTGTTTTCTTGTCAAAGAAACATCAAATCAAAAAATCACTTCCCAAAAACAAAGTATTCATCCAACCAAACATCTGTCAAAACAACCAAAAACATCAAAAACAAAGTACAAACAACAAAAAATCAAACCTTTATGACCATTCTTCACATCTTGCGAAAGAAGAAGCGTAATCAGAATATCAACTTGAAAAGAAGACCATTGAGCTCAAAGGCTTTGATCAAAAGAAGGAAGTTCTTCTATATCAATAGACAAATCTTTGTCTCACATAGAGTCTTTCTACATCGCATGCGTCTCTACCTTCAAGGAAAAACAAACGAATTTGATTCAGAATCATTGAACCGCAGAGCTTTTATGCAATATAGAGCTCTGAGTTATCACAAAAATCAAGGAGGAAAGATTAATCCCAACTTCTTCCCAAACATCTACATCACCTACAACACAGCTCGAGAAATACCTCCAACACCTGAAAGGGAAGAGATAGAGTTTGTCCCATTTGTAACACAAAGCTTTTATTGAAGTTGAAAACATTTTCATCCATCATCTCACTCATACATCATCACTTCATCATCAATCCGTCCCAACTCTCAAAACATTAAGAGGTTATTGTTCCAAATTCTCTTTTAGATATTGCTTGAAATCAAACACTTCACATCACTTTTTAGATTGTTTCTACATCTAGGATAAGCTCATCCTAAGAGACACATTTACGCAGGTTAAAACTAGTTCATGAGTGAATCCTCTCATTACTAGGTAGATAAATCTACAACACATCTTAGATTTCTCTACACCTTATCACATCAAAACTTATCAAACAAACAAGCAATTCAAAGAAGGAATTTTGGTTACATCCACCTTAAAAGTGCTAGAGATCCGCGTGCAACACAATTCACCAACCATCAATCTCTCATTTCAAACAAAAACTCATCATCATTTTCACACAACTTCAACAAAAAGCTTATAAACAAAATGGCTCAAACCCGATCACGGTCAAGGCAACAAGAAATAGAAAGGGAAGAAGAAGAAGAGGAAAATCTCAATGAATTTCAAGAAGCACTCGGAGGAAATGCAGATGACGAAAACCCAAGTACTCCCACTCCTGCAACAATAGAAAGGGCTCAGCATAACCCTTTCTTTAACAGATTGTTTGACAAAATACTCAGGAGCAATGCGGATGCTCACTTCTTAAGACTCGCTCAAGAAGGAGCCAAACTCCCCTCAGACTTTGATCTTGCCCAATTAAGACAAGCATTAGAAAGACAAAGTCGCCATGAAGAAGAAAGAGGTAGAGATCCCATCAGATATAACATTCCTCGAGGTAACCCACCACCTCCTCCAAATGAAATGGAGATGTTGCGGCAACAAGTCGAGAATCTCACTCAATAGCTTCATAGTGGTGTCAAGACTAACCAATTCTCACTCAATGACATCTTTCCCTATCCTTTTGATAGAAATCTTTATATGCCACCATTTCCACGAGGATTTGAAACACCCAAATTTGAAAAATATAGAGGAAAGGGAGATCCCCATGAACATGTCAGAGAATTTCATTCTGCTTGTCTTGAAGTGGCATATGAAGACACATACCTAATGCGCCTTTTTCCCCAAATCTTGGGAGGACCAACCACATCATGGTTTTCCCAACTATCAAGTGGCATTAGAACATTTGAGGAACTCATCTAGAAGTTTCTAGTTCATTACTCTCATAACATTGAATGTGACATCACCATGGCTGATCTGTGCAACACCAAACAAAAACGAGGTGAACAATTCTCATTATTCCTGAAACGATGGTGTCAAATGTCTAGCAGACGTTCTCTTCAATTACCTAAATGAGAACTAGTGGAAATATTCATTTCCAACTTAAACAAAGAAATAGAATTTCACCTGGATGTCAAAGACACAGACTCTTTTAATGATATGATCAACAAGGGTTTAAAATGTGAACGGGCGCTCATCAAGAAAGGACTCATCAAAATCTTTAATGAACCAAAAGATGGTCCTTGCCCACGCTTCAATAGCGATAAACCAAACTTCTAGAATAAAAACAAGAATATCGTCAATGATGGGGTTATTGATGCCCGGACTATCCAAAATGCACAACCTGTGGTTCGGTTTGCAGGACAAAATCCTCCACCTCAAAACAACACAAATGTTCCTTCTAATCAAGGTCGCATCACATCTCATGATGAACCTAGACCTCGTCAGCAAAAATAGAAATGCACCTACACTCCCTTAGGGGAACCCATTGAAATAGTATTGCGACAACTCCTTTCTCAAAATTTGGTCACTCTACCTAAACTATCAAACTATGAGCCTCAGGTCAAACCGGCATGGTGGAGAGATACTGAACACTGTGAATTCCATTAAGGATGAGGACACAAGACAAGTAATTGTCACTGATTAAAAGATCTCATTCAGGATCTTATTGATCGAGGAGAAATTGAAATTGAAGGACATAACCCAAAAACAACCAATAATGATCATCTGATGTTCAAAAATCCACTTCCATCACAAGATCAAAGGGATCCTTCCACTTCCAGATGAGGCACTGATACCACTAATTATACGCAGGTTGCGTATAAT
The DNA here is from genome assembly GCF_030272615.1 of Cryptomeria japonica. Lineage (NCBI taxonomy): Eukaryota > Viridiplantae > Streptophyta > Pinopsida > Cupressales > Cupressaceae > Cryptomeria > Cryptomeria japonica. The sequence goes on from NC_081411.1 coordinate 365,416,117, forward strand.
TACACTGTAAATCATCTGTATGATGCCAATAAACAAGTTGCAACCATAACCATCAAAAATCCCAACTCAAATTGCAATGTTGTTACGCGTCGCGGCAAAGTTACCATCAAGGTAGCTCCACAAGGAACCACCTCCATCCCAAAGCAATACAATCTTGTGGAACAATTAGACAAAACCCCTGCACTTATATCCATTTTAGAACTATTGCACCTATCGCCCTCTCATAAAACTATCTTGGATCAAGCACTCCAAGAGGTGTCAGTCCCTGCAAATCTGAATACAGACCAATTTCAAGCCATGGTTGGAAGTCTCAAGTCATCACCTTGTCTCACTTTTTCTAAAAGTGATAACTCTTCCTTCCAGCAACCGCATAACGCCTCACTCCACATCGAAGGATTTATTAACCAACATAGGATCAAGCGAGTCTTGATCGATAATGGAGTAGGCCTAAATATTTGTACACTATAGTTGGTCACAGCATTGGGGTATGTGGTAGAATCAGTGGATCCTCATCAGAAGATCACAATCAAAGCCTATGACGATGCGGAGCATTCATCCAAAGGAGCTATGGTACTACCAATCCGAGTGGGCCCCATGGTAAAGCACATCATTTGTCAGGTTTTGGACCTCCCTCTACCCTACAATCTATTGTTAGGAAGACCTTGGATACATGCCATGCAAGCCGTTCCATCTACCTACCATCAATGTATCAAGTTCCCATAATGGTGTAGAGATCACAATCCTAGGCGATGCAAATCCCTTTGCATATTGCCATAATATCAGCCATCAACCAAAGATTACCATTCCTAATAATAGAGAAGCCATTTCTTCCACATCATATATCAGTCCCGCCTCTCTTGCCCATTCAAACACCACTATGCCCAAGCAAGAAAAGCTTAAGATGAAGATCGTAGAGGAAGATCCTGGGGAATACAACTTGAGTCAACTTTTTTGTGTGGGACAAATGCCCACTTCTCCTAGAACACATGGTAAACCACAGCAGATACTCCAGCAACCACTAATCATGCTAGCATGTGCTTTGATGCCTTTCGTTCTTGGAAAGAGTCAAGAGGAAGAAACACAAGATGAGGACCTAGCGGAATGGATCTATAAGGATCCCATCACCACTGACATACCATGAGTTATACTTCCTACGGATCAGTATGGCAAAGGCCTCCTCATTATGCAAAGAATGGGGTATGATGGTCAGAGTGCTTTGGGATATTACAAACAAGGACGACATGAACCTCTGCTGCCGGAATTCAAGCCCAAAGGTAACACAAGCCTAGGCTTTGAAAAAGAGATTTTTCCTAAATTAAAATTCAAAGGAAAACCCAGCAAACCATTATCTCAGCCTACTGCCAAAAGGCCACCTTTCATTATCAAAGCGGCATCAAGCACCATCCCGACTACCCCATCGCGGCTCACAACCCCAACACAACCATCACCAAAGCCATTTAATGAACCCGTAAACGTATCAAAACCTGCAGCAGCATCTATGGCACCAACACTTCTAGCAGAAGCCACCGAGTCAACATTACCGATACTTCCTATACCAGATCCCTTGATCCCCATCAATCTTCCTGCAACACCGATCATTACAAAGGTACATCAACCAATCACACCTGCAGTATTTAACTCAAAGGACATCCCAGTATGGTATAGCAATCGGATGCTGGAAAGTGACTCAAAGACTGACTCACATGAATGGGAATTTGATTCTGTACAGCTTAACACTTCAGATGAGGAAGACACATCACCACCTCCACCATGCAAAGATATCCCTATTTACGGAGAAGCACATATAAAGACCACTTGGGTTCCTAAATTGGAAACATCTTCCACAGACCCTACGTCTCATCCTACGCCTGATTCTGACAGGGAAAGTACCATAAATGACCTTCACCATAACGTCTTAACCCTCACTGATACGTCCAACGAACTTAACCTAATCGATGAAGTAATGCCCATTATTCACCCTGAACTCATTGAATGGAACCAACCAAATCCCTCATGTCTTGACTTCTTCCAAAACGATGAGGCCATCATTGACTTTTTGGAATTAAGGGATAACCTACCAAGCGGGGATCACAAAGCTAGATTTGCCATTGAACTTAATAGCACAGCATACTTCGGGGTGGATGCCAAACCTTTCAGCTGCAAAAATATAACAATAAAACATGGATCTTCTAGTGAAAACCACACTGTGGCACTGTTTGATCCAACAAAAGGAAAAAGAAATAGCGTATCCAACAGTGAAGACCTCTCTGAGGTGCCTAAGGATGAAGGGTTTGACATTCTCCCTGATAGTACACAACAGGAACGATCAACGATTCTCATCAAGGAAACCAAAGAGTACAATGTGGGGACTCCTGAAAATCCTCATATCATACATCTGGCATCTCTTCTCACTCCAGAGGAACAGCCTATGTTTATAGACTTCTTCCAGAAGCATCAGATCAACTTTGCATGGTCATATGTAGACATGCCTGGGCTTGATCCTGATTTAGTCATGCATCACCTTGCCGTAGTAGAAGGAGCCAAACCTGTCAAGCAAAAGCTTCGTAAGATGCATCCTCAAATTGCAGTACTAGTCAAAACAGAACTCAAGAAACTCCTAGATGTTGGTTTCATTAGACCAATTGATTATGCAGAGTGGATCTCCAACATTGTTCCTATTGGCAAACCAAAAGGGGGCATCCACATTTGTACTGACTTCAGAGATTTGAATAAAGCATGTCTTAAGGATGACTTCCCCCTACCAAATATCAACATCATAGTAGATTTGACAGCAGGACATGCCATGCTTTCACTCATGGATGGCTTTTCAGGATACAATCAAATAAAGATCGCACCAGAAGATCAACATAAGATAGCCTTCACCTGTCCATGGGGCACATATTATTGGAATGTAATGCCCTTCGGTCTAAAAAATGCAGGAGCAACCTATCAAAGAGCAATGACTACCATCTTCCATGACATGATGCATACTATGATGGAAGATTATGTTGATGACTTATTAGCAAAATCACTCACTAGAGAAGGGCATCTCCACATCTTAGATAAAATCTTTGATAGACTGGAACAATACCATGTTCGACTCAACCCAAAGAAATGTGTCTTTGGACTAACCTCCAGGAAGCTTCTAGGATACATTGTCTCAAGCAAAGGCATTGAGGTCGATCCAACAAAGGTTAAGGCAATCATGGACATGCCACCACCAAAGAATATCAGTCAGCTAAGGACATTACAAGGGCGGCTTCAATCCATCCAACGATTCATTGCATAATTGGCTGATAAGTGTCACCCATTTACACACCTGCTACACAAGAACATCCGCTTTCAGTGGGATGCCCGATGCCAGCAAGCATTTCAGATGCTTAAAGACTATCTCATGAATCCACCATTGCTGACGCCACCAGATCCAAGTAGACCATTGTTACTCTATATCTCGGCAACAAGTATAGCATTAGGTGTATTACTGGCACAACATAATGCAGAAGGCAAAGAGTGTGCTGTATACTACATCTCTTGCACACTGGTTGGCTATGAACTCAATTACACACCTATTGAGCGAGCTTGCCTAGCAATGATCTTAGCAGCCACTAAACTGAGGCACCATCTGTTGACACACAAGGTACAACTCATTGCAAAGATTGATCCACTCAAGTATTTACTCAACAAAGTAGCATTAACAGGTCGCTTGGCCAAATGGGTGATGATTCTAAGTGAATTTGACATTGAGTATGTGGACCGAAAGGCTATCAAAGGGCAAGTTATTGCAGATCAGTTGGCCGATGCACCCCTCACAAGCGATCATCCTCTTATTTCCAATCTTCCAGATGAAGAGATATTCATGATCACAACAATACAACCATGGAAACTCTACTTTGATGGCTCGTACACTAGGCATGGCTCAAAGGCAAGCCTTTTGTTTATCACACCCCAAGGTGACAGCATCCCGAAGTCTTACAGACTCACATTTCCATGCATAAACAACATAGCAGAATATGAGGCCTTGATCACAGGACTCAGGTTAGCCGTACAATGGAAATTACAAGAACTACAAGTATATGGTGACTCACAACTAGTCATTCGACAAGCAACTGATGAATATCAGACCAAAGATGATAAACTCATGCCATATAAGCAAATGGTGGACAACCTAAAGACATCATTTACTACTATCACTTTTGAGTAGATACCAAGAGATCCGAATCGAGCTGCTGACGCTATGGCTACCATTGCATCTCTCCTAGATCTTCCACAAAATTCAACATGCTACGAGTCCTTGGTTGAACAGCTTTGGATCCCCGCTTATGATATCCCTGAATCCGAGATGATATGTCACCTTGTCGATTCTGAATCCCCATGGTACGGTGAGTTCTACACCTATCTCCGCGATGACACCCTTCCTCCCAACCAATCAAATAACCAACATAAAATGTTCATTCGCCAAACTGCTCGATATACCATTATTGCCGAAACCCTATACCGACGCGGTCTTGATGGTACTCTCCTTTGGTGTCTAGAACAAGATGAGATCACAAAGGCTTTGGAAGAGGTACATGAAGGAATTTGCGGGACTCATTCAAGTGGTCCATCACTTGCCAAGAAACTCCTATGAGCTGGATACTATTGGCCATCTATGGAAAAAGATTCCTACTACTTTGTCAGAAAATGCAAGAAATGTCAAGTTCATGGCGACCTGATACATGCACCGGCCCAGGAACTACAACCGATCACAACACCATGGCCTTTTTGTCAATGGGGCCTTGACCTTGTGGGTAAGATTCATCCATCTTCATCCAATGGCCATAAGTTCATTATCACTGCCACCGAATATTTCACAAAGTGGATCGAAGTTGTTCCACTTACCCAAGTCATCGACAAGCAGATCGCCTCATTCATCCTCAACTACATCATCTGCCGGTATGGTGTACCCATGTCCATCATCACAGATAACGGTCTTCCTTTCAAAAATTAGGATGTTCATGAACTTTGTGAGAAATTTCATATCCAACACCGCTTTTCCAATCCCTACTACCCACAAGGCAATGGTCAGGCTGAAGCATCCAATAAAAACATATTGAGGATCCTAAAGAAGACAGTTAATGATGTTGGTCGTGATTGGCATGTTCAACTAAATCCAGTGCTATGGGCATATCGAACTAGCATTCGAACCCCTACAAGTGTAACTCCTTATTCATTGGTCTATGGTGCAGAAGCTATCTTGCCTATTGAGGTCGAGATACCATCATTACGGGTCTCCTTGCATAATCTGATAGATGATGAAGCATACAGAGTCTCACACCTCCAAGACTTAGAATTACTTGATGAGAAGCGAGAGCCTGCATACAATCATCTCAAAGCTTATCAGCAGCGCATGAGAAAAAGCTACAATCACCAAGTTAGACCTCATACATTTGAGGTAGGTGATCTTGTTCTACGAGAGAATCCTTGCAACCAACCAAACAAAGAACATCAGGGAAAGTTTGAATCAAACTGGCTGGGCCCATATGTTGTCACTGCTGTATTTGGGTCCGGGGCATATCAGTTGGCTACATCAGAAGGAGAACCGCTTGCAGATCCAATCAACAACATGCACCTCAAATGGTTTTATACCTAAGCTGTACAGAGCATCAGGCTCCCCTGCATACTAGAAAATACCAAAAACATTCAGAAAAATGTCTTGAAGAAAATACAAAAAACATTCAAAAAAAGTAAAGAAAAATCATGCATCCAAACGGTGAACAACCACTCTGGTGGCACCTTGGGTAAGTGCGATGGTGAAAACCTGGCAAACAGGCGCCACTCGTAAAGGCTATGGCTCCATTGTCTTTCAGACTTGTTGCGATCACATCTACTTCATACATGCATCCATCCATCCAAAACCATGGCTTGTTATTCATCTGTAATTACAATAGTACTCCGTACCTCTTGCATCCCACTTTTTCGTAGTCATGTCTGAAACTAGGGGCAATGCCTTTAAACCTATTGATGGAAGTGGATTCTATATTATCTTATGATTCATTAAGTTCTTCATTTAAGCAATCATCAAAATACTAAAAACATTCAAAAATATCTCGCAAAAATCCAAAAACATTCAAAAACAATTCAAAATCCAAAAAACATCGAAAAACATCGAAAATCACACAAAAACATGGCAACACCTTGTACATACTCATCCGTGCAGATACCAAGACAAACATTGACAAAATACTCACACAATGACCACTTATCAATCAAACCACACAATCAACATCAACACTCAAAACTATCTTCAACAAGGATGCATCCTTCCTTACCAAAACAAAGACAAAAGTGACGTTTTCTTTGACAAGAAAATTATGTTAAGCTATCAAATACTTGGTTGATTTGTGAGTACAATCATTCGTTTATCTGTATTAGGATCTTTCAGCATTGTTTTGTATCATTTGCGCATTATTTCCGATGAAGTTCTGGGGTATGTACTAATGGTGTCTACGTGGGAAGTTCACCAAGCTATATGATCTTATGCAAAATGTAGTCATAGATCATTATGGCTTGCTGACTACAGCGTATACCTCGACCATATGAACATGAACCATTACCAAGGATCCTTATTCTTTATTCTTTATGTATATACTATTTGTTTGCAGATACAATGCTCTTCCTTTGGTTCCTCCTACCTCATCCAAATTGGATAAAGGTTTTTATCTCTTAGTACGGTATGCACTTGTCTCAGGATATGATCAGCCTAAGATCAAGGAGGACGATCCAAGTCATGCATGAATAGAGATAATCCTTTTCTGTTTCTCAAGCAATACTCAGGTCAACTTGATCTATTATATCAAGTTGCTTGTATTAACTTGCTATATCAAATCCATGTAAGGAGTACTCAGGTAATCTTGAATCATTATGTCAAGATGCTTGTATTCTCTTCCAATATTTTAAAGCTCAATGATGAAAATAGAGCACTATGGATTGTCATTTCATCTCATCTATTTATATATTGCATTCCATTGCATATCACCCATCCGTTCGCTCATTCATATGTAGGCTTTATATGCAAAACGTGAAAATTAAGCTGGTCTTGGATACAATCATGATCGAGTACTCTGATACATCATCAATGCATCATGCAAAGTCTTACAAACCTTGCATTACTCATGGTCATATCATCATCGCATTTAGTTGCATCTCGCATTAAGAACATTCATGTCATTTTTTTTAACATTGCATATAGTTCATTTTGGCTATTAGTTTTCATCAATCATTTGCATCATTGCATTAATCATAAATAATTGGATTCATTCATGGGATCAAATTGTCTTTGATTATTTTAAATCATTTACTAGGCATTCATATAGTGTCGATTATCCATCATCATTTTATCATCCTTTATCATTGCATACATTCATTTATAGTTAAAAAGTGCATTCATTCATTCATTAATAAGTATCTTATTATGCTCATTTTAGGATTCATTCGCATTGCATTCATTTATCCTCTTTGTAATTGCATTAAGGTGCAGTTATTAAAAAACATAAGTTATAGTAATTGCATTCATTTATCCTCTTTGTACTCCATTTGTTTACAAAACATTGGTTCTTAACATTTTATATCCATTATGCATATACATTCATTTAACACATTATCATATAAACATTTGTACTTTACATTTTGTTTATCCATATTGCATTCATTTAACACATTATCCTATAAACATTAGTACCATACCATTTTATATATCCATTTTACAAATGCATTCATTTAACACATTATCATATAAACATTTGTACTTTACATTTTGTTTATCCATATTGCATTCATCTAAACACATCTAGATGCATATCCATACATAAAAATCATTCCTCATTACATTAAAATCATCTCATCATTATATTGCAATAGGAAACACCAAAATCATGTTCATAAGTCAACATAACCATACATCATCATCATGGCATTACATACATAAAAGCATTACATCCAAAATCAAACAAATCATACATATATAAACCTGCATTCATATGTCAGTATCATCATCAAACATGCATATAAGGAACATCTCATCAATGCATACATATACACATATCCATCTAAGCAATAAACTCATCATCCTGCATAAACATCCATACATAATCAACTACATATCATCAAAATATGGGATCTCCTCATATATATCATCTCATATATCAAAGTACAATGAACTCTACAAAATCGGCTACCAAGAACCATCCAAGATACAGTCCAAAACATAGACAATGATGCAATACATATATGCATGCAAAAATGCTCTCTCAAATGCCACTCTGGCCAGATGCTGTCCCAACACCTCCCCCTGCTCCACCACTGGTGCCTGCACCACCTGATCCATCTCTCCATGGAGGCCTCATTGAACCACCACTCCCTCCTACATCCCCTGATCTCTCCCTCCTCAAAGGACCCATCACACCCCCACTGCTCTACATCCTCTGTGATCGCTCTGATCTCGCCTACCGCATCTGCAAATAACTAAGAGCTCGCTGACTAACTAGCACCACTTGCTCATATAACCCCCGCTAGTACTCTATCTCCACCTGAGCTCGCCGCATCTCCCTCATCACCTCCCCTATAGGCCCCTGTGCTCCTACTCCAATCCGCACTCTCTCCTGCAGCTCCACCAATCTCTCCACTGCAGTATCTCTCTCTCGCAGCACCACCGTCAGCTCTGACTCCCATGCAAATAGCTGCACATCCCTAGCTGCCACCTCTACCTCCAAATCCTCTATCCGCGTCTGCAAGCGCACTATAATGTGATCCTACAGATCTCCAGTGGCTCCCTCCCTAGTGTCCATAGCTGCCTCCCCTACACCTCCCTCTCTAGTAGTCCCCTCCTCTCTATCCATCAAGATCTCCCTCTCCATCCCCCTCCCACTCAGCTGAACTCCTCTCGCTATCAATGGTCCCTGGGATATCTGTAAAGGCAGTCCACCTCTCCCTCTCCACTGGCTCCGCATCCCCAATCCTCCACCTCCACCTCCTCCACCTCCACCACCTCCATCTCCTCCTCCACCTCCTCCATCTCCGCCTCCACCTCCACCTCCTCCTCCTCCTCCTCCATCTCCTCGACCTCCTGCCCTCCTCCGTCTTCGTCCCCTCTCATCCTCAAATGCTGGGATCGGCTCTACTAGATCCGATATCCGTGGAATCGGGTGCACCGCCTAATACTGCGTGTAATCATCTGTCACTCCTGCATCAATGACCCTCGGTCGTAGGTCCCATGGCCTCGCCTGCAATGTCCAAAACTTTGTCAATGCCTGATCATAAGGTAGCACTGGACCCCATGCATACCTCTCTCAAATCACCCGCGCATACTCTCCAGATCCGCTAGGCAGTCCCTGCTGCCGTCCGAACTATCTCATCACTCACCCAGGCACCTGTCTCTCCACATGGTAGGAGGTCCTCCCAATGACGAATCGGGTCATGAAAACATACGGCAGTGCCTCTGCATCATCATCCCATGGCTCACACTCCAAGTATGGCCGCCATATCACTACATCCAGGTCATCCAATGTCTATCGCCACCACTCTAACTTCCCCAAGTGGAGCTGACTCATCATACCACTGTACATAAACATGTACGACTGATCCACTGCCTGGAATCTAAGACTCACTGGTCGAGTCACTGGTAGGTGCTCGCATGCCCAAATATGTAGTAGCGTCATGCCCACTGCTAAGGAACCCCTCCCCTGGTACACTACCTCATGAAGCTCCTAATATATGTGCGCCAACATGGACGACCCCCATGCAAATCGGGTCCCCTCGGTCATCATCATCTCGATAACCTATCCCCATCCCACTGCCAAACCATGTGACCGCCTGTCCGGACACAACAGTCCTCCCACGATCCCTAACAAAACTGCTGGAAGAGGCTCATACAGTGCCGCTATATCCTCCCACGCAATCAAGCCATCATCAATGAACACATCCTCATCAAAAATCCTCTGTACTACCATAGTCCCCCAAGATCTATCGTATGTGACTAGCTCTCCTCTAATTGGAATCCGTAGGATGCGCCACACATCCTCCAAGGTCACGGTCATCTCCCCCTGTGCCAAATGGAAGGTGCACGTCTCACTGTGCCACCGCTCTGTTAGTGTTGTGATCAATCTGTGATTCATACGAATCACGGGCATGTGCATCACCTCGTATAATCTAGTCGCGGCAATGCAGTCTATCTCCGCCTGCGTCAATCGGTCCCACAACCCCTGTGTCACAGGATGGCACTCGCGTAACTGCAACACGCGCAGATCCTCTTGCACATGAACATTCATCAATCACCATCAGTTGTTTTGTTTTCAAACTTTCTTAAGTTTAAACTTGGACTATCAACAGATACTTTGATCAAGTATCTTTGAGTCTCAACAAGTAAGCAATCATGGCCACCTAGACTTCAACGGGCATTTATCCTAACAAATGACCTAAGTCTCATCAGGCTGCTATGGTTCAAAATAACTCCCACTTCACCTCGCCATCCATCATTAGGCATCGGGAGATTTTCTTCATCCAAACTGGGGCATTTCTTTATCCTAAAGCAAAAGCGCTATTTAACCAACAAATGCGTTATTTTCAACAATAGCACTACAACCCTAACAACAACACTCAATCAGCTATACCATAGCGCTACAACTGCAAAAGCGCTAAATCAACTACCCAATAGCGCTACTTGACATCAATAGTGCTCAATTAACCCAGCAATAGCACTACTTAATCAATAGTGCTACAACTTGCACACAATAGCGCTAATGCAGGGCAAAAGCGCTCAAACAAGGGGACAATAGCGCCATTGCGGCACAATAGCACTAATTCATGGAGCAAAAGCACCAAAACCATAGTTCTAGCGCTCTTTCTCTGACTTGACTTGGACTCAGCTAAAAACCTATCAAACATGTATAAAAATTAAGTTTTCGAATATGCGTACCACTAGTCTGTAGTCATCTGGGCGCTGGAACCGTCAGACTCGCTCGAATCTGTGCTCGGTGATCGGAATCGGCATCCTGGCTGCTACTCGCTCCTCCAAACGTCACTATCAGAGCTCTCATTTTCAAATGGTCATGGTCACAAATGATCTTGTTTTCACCCCTTTCACCCCATTTATACCCTTCGCCGTCACCGTAACTTCTCTCCGCTAACCGCCGTGGTCCCCGTGAACTTCCTGAGCCCCCCATTTCTCCATACTTCCCCCGTTTTCTTCTATTTTTCACCCGTATGCCTAACTCCTCCTCTTCTACCACCCTGCCAATTTTCATTCTTTTTCAAGAGATCGCCCAATTTTTCGAATTTTTTTTGCCCATCTCTTGAGGGGGCATACCACCCATTAAATTAACATTTTATGGGGCATTTTCTTCACACCAGTTTTTCTTTCTTTGAAACGACGCGATAAACTGCATCGTATCAAAGAGGGGCAAATGTAGTCACACAAATCTGTCCATTTTAATTAAATGAATATTTCGCTATTTATTTGATTAAAAATCCACTAGCCACCAATTAATTAAATTAATATTTAATTAATTTATCTCCAAACATTCTTCTATTAATTAAATAAATTATTCAATTTATTTTAATTAATTCATTAAATCAAATTCAAAATCAATTAAATAAATAAAATCTATTTATTTAATTAAAATCCCCCTATTTCTCTTTTAAATAAATTAAATAAAACATTTATTTAAATCATTATCCCCACCCCACTTGCATTTTCTTACAAATGCAACTTGCACACATTTATTGAAATAAATGAATTTTTATTTTAATAAAATCCTATTTTCTCTCACCCACCAAATCCACTTGCAAAATCTAATCCCCTTCTAGATTCTTCTAACCCCTTCCTAATTAGCCTAATCCATCTCCTAATTATTGTCACATTCCTAAGCAAAATGGAGTCACTTCTCAAAGACTCCAAAGTCTTTGAAAAGCATTTAATGCTTTGTGTGTTCAACAAGTTAACCCCCAAAGTCTTTCAAGACCACTAATGGCTCTTACATGACCATTTATGGCTCTTACATAACCATTTATGGTTATTTCAAACTTGTCCCCTAAACATTTATTGTTTTGACCATATTCATCCATTTCACATTTGCACAAGAGTTTATCCATTGGATAAAAGCTTTATTCTTTGAATAAAGAGTTTATTCATTCAACCAACCTTGACTTTAAATCCCAAGGTCATATTAGGCATTTAATGCTTATTCCCTCTCCTCTCAACCTATCTCACATTGACACTTGTCATCTTGGGATTGGGTTGAAAGCCCTCACATGGATTTGAAATCATTCAATCCTGACCTTTGTTGAGATTGCTCAATCTTAACCATCCATTGCTCCATTTTTTCTATAAATAGAGCCCATTTCTTCATAATCCAGATCCTGAAAACTTGTATGCACTTAAGCTATAGGCATTTTAGAGAGCATTTAACATAGCAAACTAAAATCTTGTTATTTTGGTTAAAATATATCATTTTAGATCAATAGCATAGTATTAGCTTTTCATTTCACATTTAGAGCTATACTACAATCTCAATCCTCCATAAGCATCCATAATGCAAAAAGCTGTTGAAAGGTACACTATTTTGGAACTTGGAGAGGAGAGGAACAAGGGAGAAAGGAACCAAGACCATGCTAAGAGGCATTTGGAGATGCCTCATCATGTTTGCTTGGATAGTTAAATATGTTTGCATGTTTTTAGTGTCTCTCTTGGTATGCCTTTTTAGATTAGTTTTTGATTGACTAACACTAACGGTCTTGTGTCTTTTGTGTTATTTATCATTTGCTAACCTTGTGCCATTTAGGAGGGCATCAAGTTGTATAAAGGTCAAATCAGAACTTATGAGAGAGAACCAAAAGTGGAGATGATCATAATTGAACCGGTAGCACCTGTACCAGAACAGAATGTTGAACCAATTACCCCAGCAGTATCAGAAAAATCAATAGTAACTAAAGATCAGAGCTGACGAATAGAAAGTCAGAAGACTTCTAGGTATGTAAGGTTAAATCATTGGAGACAAGAAAAAATGTGTAATGATAAGAAGAAGATTAGCAACTGATGAAGTATGTTTAATTTCTCAAGTTTAATCGGCATCAGTTATTGAATCTTGTAAAGATGAATGTTGGATGTGAGCTATGGAAGAGGAATTAGATCAGATTAAGGACAACACATGGACTTTAGTTCCTCGGCCTAAAAATAATAATGTAATTGGAAATAAATAGGTTTTTAGGTATAAATTGAATGAGGATGGACAAGTTGTGAGGAATAAGGCTAGATTGGTATGTAAAGGATATTCTCATAAGGAAGGAATTGATTATGATGAGACTTTTGCTCCGATAGCTAAGATTGAAGCTGTGAGATTATTTCTTTCGTATGCTACCAATAAGAAATGCAAGGTTTGTCAGATAGATGTTAAGTGTGCATTTTTGAATGAAGATATTGAAGAGGAAATTTACACTAAGCAACTGAGTGGATTTATACTTTCAGATGACAAAAACATGGTTTGCGGGTTAAGGAAAGTTTTATATGGATTGAAACAAGCCCCAAGAGCTTGGTATGCTAGATTGGACAAATATCTTTTGAAGCTTGCTTTCAGTAAAAGTAATGCTCACACTAACTTATATTATAAGATCACTGATAATGAAATATTGATTATTGAAGTCTTTCTTAATGATATCATATTTAGAGGTGAGGATAATTTATGTATGAAATTCTCTTAAAATATGAAGAATGAATTTGAGATGTCTATGATAGGGGAGATGAAATTTTTCATAGGTTTGGGATTACCTAGAATGATAAAGGTATTTTGATCTACCAAACTAAGGATGGTAGAGAGTTGTTGAAGAAATTTGGTATGGAAAATTCCAAACTGGTTGGTACCCCTATGGTTACAAGTGAGAAATTGACAAAGAATGATGCCTCAACTGCGATAAATCCTACAAGGTATAAATCTATGATTGGAGGTTTGTTATGTCTTATTCAGACTAGATCAGATATAATGAATGTAGTTTGTATTGTATAAAGATATTAGAGTGATCCTAGAGAGAATCATGAGAGTGCAATGAAAAATATATTTAGGTATTTGCAAGGAACAACTGAGTATGGTTTGTGGTATCCTAAAAATGATGACTTTACACTATGTGCATATATAGATGTTGATGACCGGAAGAGCACATTTGGTGGAGCTTTCTTTCTTGGAAAGAAACTTGTTTCATGGATCAGTAAGAAATAGTCATGTACTACTTTATCCATTGTTGAAGCTGAGCATGTTGTTGTTGCTACTAATTGTACACAAGTTCTATGGATGAAGCAAATGTTGAAGGATATAAGGGTGGATTGTAACAAACTAGAAGTTATTCACTGTGATAACTCTATTTCTATTGACATATCAAAGAATCTGATGTTTCATTCTAAGACTAAGCACATTTGTATCAAGTATAATTTTCTGAAGGAGAAGGTGGAAGCAAATGAAGTCAGACTGGTTTACGTGAACACTAAAGAACAAATTGTAGATATCTTCACTAAACCTTTTCCTAAGGAATCATTTGAGTACTTCAGAGATAGATTGGAAGTTCCTGCCCCTCCGGTAGAGACTTAAGTGATGTTGACTAGCATCAGTCCGACATGCATTATCAGAACTATCATTCATTTTAGATTGATGTGTTGGCGCTACTACTTAGGGGGAGTAGTCAGTTGTGTGGTTCAGAGGTTTTATGACTTTTCTTTGATGTTTATGTCAGATTTTTGGCATTGATGTCAAAGGGGGAGAGATATTTATGTGAAAAACAGATCTTAACAGGGATATCATTCACAGGGGGAGTTTGGTTTGTTGGCTTAAAACTTCATTGTCATATCATTTTGGGGAGATTGTTGGATGTCTTCCTTTGGGTGAAACTTGTTTGGCACTTCTTGGTACTTGGATGTTTTTCACATCTAGTATTGTCATCAATGCCAAAGGGGGAGATTGTTGGAAATTTGGAAGAGATGATTATGTGTTGCATTGATGTTTATCATTGGTGTCAATACTAGTTGTTTTGTTGTCTACCAACTTCTGGTAGAGTGGTTGGATTATCATGTTGATCTGGAGATTTGTCTTCGGTTTTGGTCTGGCTCTTGGAATTGGTTTGGATTGGTTATTCATGTGTTTCTGATGTGTATCACATTCAGTTGATTCAAGATTTGATGATCAAGATGCTATCATATGTTCTAGTAAGCCTTTTGGTTACTGTTAAGGGTTTTACCGACAACGTTTTGTTGAAGTTATTTTGATGAATCTGATAAGTGGTGTTGGTGCAGCTTATAGACGGTTATCAGGATGCTGATGGTTATCATGTTCATGTTCCACTTGTTCATGTTGTTTCATTTGGCTTATGCTGACCTGTTTTGGGTCTGGTGGTTATTCTGTTAGGTTATGGACCAGTTTATGTAACGTGTTGGTTGATGCTCTTGATGCGTCACCGGTTGGATTTATTATTTGGTTAATGTTGTTTCGGTCTTAGGCTAACTTGGTTTATCATTGGTTCATAGGATTGTGTAATGGATTATCTTTTTGGTGGCCAACCTAATTGTTTAGGTCTCGGGTTGGTATATATATAATGTAAGGTATCTTTATAGATCATAGTATGTAGGTTATGGGATTATCTGTGTGCGAATAAAGTTGTAATCATATGCAAAGGTTTTGGTTGATCATAGGTTATCGAATAGGATTTTTGAAAGAGGTTAAAGACCTCTGGTATTGAGATTAACTAGAACTATGCTCATGCATAGGAGATGCTATAATTGTAGTTCTTTCATCTTTCTGGATTATGGTCTGGATTTATTTTGTAGTCAGCAAGGCTCCTTTTGTGATGAGTAGTGCACTCTAGGTTGTTGGCCTTCCTGCATGTGCAAGCCCCTCTTATTTTAATCACATACTTGTTTCATAAGTATTATCTGACTGTGGGTAGGCTTCCCACAGTGGTTTTTCCCTTTACCAGTTTTTCCAAGTACAAATCATGGTGTTATGTGTTATGGATGGTTGGTAATTGTTCTGTGATTTATGTTTATGCTTAATTCTTATATCTGCTATTCTGATATTTGGTTGATGCATTCCAATAAAAGGTTTTGTGTGTTTAAAGTTGTATAATATGTTGACAACTGATTCGCGCCCCCCCCCTTCTCAGTTGTCCACCGGTTATCCTAATAGCTAGTATCAAAGCTTGGTCCTCTCTGTAGAAGCTTAACTGCTTGAGGAACATTCTATGGCAACTAATAATTCAAGTACATCCATTTTCCAGAGAGAAACCACTAATCGTGATTCGATAAATTACAGGTAATGGAAGATTCAGATGGAAACTAATTTGAGATCTATTGGGAAAGAGATTTGGGAGGTCACAGAGAAAGGCTATACTCCTCGTAATCTAGAATTTGGAAATCCTCCTCCATTATCCTTAGATAAGGACATTGAGAATGATTGTAGAGCTAGAGAAGCACTCTTAAGTGCACTTTCTGATTAGCAAATTGTGGGATTAACTGACCAATCATCTGCAAAGACTATATGGGATAAATTGAAAGGTTTGAATGAAGGTGACCCTACTGTTAAAATTTGTAAACTTGATGGTTACTAGGTGAGGTATGAGGATCTAAAGATGGAAGAAGATGAAAGGATTACTGCTTTTAAGGAAAGAGTTAATAAAATTGTTATGGGAATTTAGTATTGTGGTGGATCTCTGAGTGAAGATGAGATTGTTTCTAAAGTATTGAGACCTTTGCCACCGGCTTACAAGATGAAGTCTATTGCAATTAATGACCTAAGAACACAGGCTAAAACTTATGTTAACAAGGATACTTCGGTTTGAAAATTATTTGTTTTTGAGCTTGAAGAATTTGGTCTTCAAGGAGCTAGAAAGGCTCAATCTTCTTTTTGCACATCTGCATCATCAATTGGCAAGAGTGATTGTAAATATTTATATGCAAAATAATTGGAGGAAATGAAGAAAAAAGATGATGAGTTTGAGAAACTTGAAGCCTTATTTCTAGAAGAGTAGCTAAAGGTCCTATAGGAAGTAAGTATGAAGGAAAATCACATTTTAAATGTTTTGCATGTAATAAGATAGGTCATTTTGCATCTAGATGTCCTGAAAGGAATTCAAGATTTGAAGAGAAAGCTAGAAGATCTTTTAGGCCTTACCATGATTATCAGAACAAGCATAAGTACAAGAGAAACAAAGACAAAACATGTTACTATGCAGATGAGGAAGGTGTGACCGATTCTGATGATGAACCATCTCAAGATTCGACTAGTGCATCTAGTAGTGGAAAGGAATTGGTATTTTTTTCTATGAAGGAAGATTATCCAACACCTGTTGTTCAGAATGAGAAAAAGGCTCGTGCTGCTAAAATTGAAGACAAGGATGAATGGGTAATAGATAGTGAATGTTCACATCATATGATTGGAGATAAAAGGAAGTTTTTATCTTTGCAAGAATTTGATGGTGGACTGGTTAGATTTGGAGATGACAAATAATGTATGATCAAAGGAAGAGAAACTATATCATTGGATGGTAAGCATAACACTGATAACGTTTATTATGTTGAAGGTTTAATGCATAATCTTTTAAGTGTAGGACAGTTGGTGGAGTATCATTAACATATCTGAATTGGATATTTCAACTAGTACATAGAGTAAAGGTAACATCTTTCATTTGAACTCCGGTGAGAAGACCTGTTTGATTGCACATGTTGATGAGAGTTGGTAATGGCATAAGAGGTTGTGTCATGTGAATTTTGATTGCATTTTAAAGATCAATTAAACTATGGTTGTTAGAGATATACCTAAGACTGTGATTCCCTATAATCCAGTATGTAAGGAATATAAAAAGAGAAAGCAAGTCAGAACTTATTTTAAGAGTATACAAGACAAATCTAATGATGTTCTTGATCTTATTCATACTGATTTGTGTGGTCCTGCTACAATGAAGAGTTTTCAGGGTCATAGATATTTCATGCTAATCGTTAATGACTATTCTAGAATGATGTGGGTTACTTTTCTAAGGGAGAAATCTAAAGCATTTGAAAAGTATAAGATCTTTAAAGATAAATTTGAGATAGAGATAGGGTTGAAGATTAAATGTTTAAGATCAGATCAGGGTGGTGAATTCACATTTGATGAATTTAATAGTTATTGTCAAAAGCATGGGATAAGGAGACAGTTGTCTGCTCCTCAGACACCTCAATAGAATGGTGTTGTGGAAAGAAAGAATAGAACTATCTTGGATGTGGCCAGAACTATGATGATGGAAGCTAATTTGTCTCATATCTATCAGAGAGAAGTTGTGAGCATGGTAGTATATACATTTAACAAAGTTCATAAGGAAGGAGACACTGATAAGCCACCTTATGAGTTATGGTTTGGTCATACACCTACAATTAAATGTTTTAGAATCTTTGGTAGTAAATGCTATATCAAAAGAGATGATTCCATTGGAATGTTTGATCCTAGATGTGACGAAGGGATATTTCTTGATTATTATAATCAAAACAAAGCATATAGATGTTATAAAAAATAATTGTAGAGAATTGTGGAAAGTGCTAATGTCAAGGTGGATGAGCTTTACAAAAGTCAAATCAAAACTTATGAGAGAGAACCGGAAGTGGAGATGATCATAAGTGAATCAGTAGCACTTGTACTAGAACAAAATGTTGAGCCAATTACCCTGGCAGTATCAAAAAATTCAACAGTAACCGAAGATCATAGCAGAGGAACACAAAGTCAGAAGACTCCTAGGTATGTAAGCTTAAATAATTTAGAAGATTAGATCATTAGAGACAAGAACAAATGAGTAATGACAAAAAGAAGGTTAGCAACTGATGAAGTATGTTTAATTTCTCAAGCTGAACTAGCATCAGTTATTGAATCTTGTAAAGATGAATGTTGGATGTGAGCTATGGAAGAGGAATTAGATCAAATTAAGAAGGACAACACATGGACTTTAGTTCCTCGGCCTAAAAATAATAATGTTATTGGAAATAAATGGGTTTTTAGGAATAAATTGAATGCGGATGGACAAGTTGTGAGGAATAAGGCTAGATTGGTATGTAAAGGATATTCTCATAAGGAAGGAATTGATTATGATGAGACTTTTGCTTTGGTAGCTAGGATTGAAGTTGTGAGATTATTTCTTGCTTATGCTACCAATAAGAAATACAAGGTTTGGTAGATATATATTAAGTGTACATTTTTTAATGATGATCTTGAAGAGGGAATTTACACTGAGCAACCAAGTGGATTTATACTTTCAGATGACAAAAACATGGTTTACAGGTTAAGGAAAGTTTTATATGGATTGAAACAAGCCCCAAGAGCTTGGTATGCTAGATTGGACAAATATCTTTTGAAGCTTGGTTTCACTAAAGGTAATATTGACAGTAACATATTGTAAGATCACGGATGATGACATATTGATTTTTGAAGTCTTTGTTGATGATATCATATTTGGAGGTGAGGATAAGTTATGTATGGAATTCTCTAGAAATATGAAGAACGAATTTGAGATGTCTATGATTAAGGAGATGAAATTTTTCTTAGGTTTGCAGATTACTCAGAATGATAAAGGTATTTTCATCTATCAAACTAAGTATGCTAGAGAGTTGTTGAAGAAATTTGCCATGGAAAATTTGAAATGGGTTGGTACCTCTATGGTTACAAGTGATAAATTGACAAAGAATGACACATAAACTCTGATAAATCCTATAAGGTATAAATCTATGATTGGAGGTTTGTTATATCTAATTCTGACTAGATCGAGTATATTGAATGTAGTTTTTATTGTATCAAGATATCAGATTGATCCTAGAGAGAATCATAAGATTGCAGTGAAAAGGATTTTTTAGGTATTTGCAAGGAACAAGTGAGTATGGTTTGTGGTATCTTAAAAAGTGATGACTTTACACTATGTGCACATATAGATATTGACTAGGCTAGAGATGTTGATGACCGGAAGAGAACATTTGGTGCAGCTTTCTTTCTTGGAAAGAAACTTGTTTCATGGATCAGCAAGAAACAATCATGTGTACTTCTTTATCTACTTCTGAAGCTGAGTATGTTGTTGTTTCTACCAACCGTACACAAGTTCTATGGATGAAGAAAATATTGAAGGATATAAGGGTGGATTGTAATGAATCGATAGTTATTCACTGTGATAACTCTACTGCTATTGACATATCAAAGAATCTAGTGTTTCATTATAAGACTAAGCACATTTCTATCAAGTGTAATTTTCTGGAGGAGAAGGTGGAAGCAAATGAAGTCAGACTGTTTTATGTGAACACTAAAGAACATATTGTAGATATATTAACTAAACCTTTTCCTAAGGAATCATTTGAGTACTTAAGAGATAGATTGGGAGTTTCTACACCTCCAGTAGAGACTTGAGTGATGCCAACTAGCATCATTATGACATGCATTATCAAAACTATCATTCACTCTGAATTGATGTGTTGTTGCTACTACTCAGGGGGAGTAGTCAGTTGTGTGGTATAGAGGTTTTATGACTTTACTTTGATGCTTATGTCATATTTGTGGCATTGATGTCAAAGTGGGAGAGATATTAATGTGAAACATAGAGCTTAATAGAGATTTCATTCATAGGGGGAGTTTGGTCTATTGGTTGAGAACTTCATTGTCATATCATTTTGGGGAGATTGTTGGATGTCTTCCATTGGGGGATTCTTGTTTGACACTTATTGACACTTGGATGTTTTTCACATCCAATGTTGCTATCAATGCCAAAGGGGGAGATTGTTGGCAATTTGGAGGAATTGATTATGTGTTGCATAGATGTTTGTCATTGATGTCAACATTAGTTGTTTTTTTGTCTACTGGCTTCCAGTAGAGTGGTTGGATTATCATGTTGATCTGGAGATTTGTCTCTGGTTTTGGTCCAGTTGTTGGAATTGATTTGGATTGGTTTTTCATGTGTTCATTATGTGTATCATGGATTTGATGATTTGGATGTTGTCATATGTTCTAGTAAGCCTTTTGGTTATGAGTAAGGGTTTTATCGATAGCGCTTTGTTGAAGATCTTTTGATGAATTTGATAAGTGGTGTTGGTGCGGCTTCTAGAAGGTTATCAGGATGCTGATGGTTATCATGTTCATGGTGTTTCATTTGGCTTATGGTGACCTATTTTGGGTCTGGTTGTTATTATGTTAGGTTATGGACCAGTTTATGTAATGTGTTGGTTGATGCTCTTGTTGCGTCACCGGTTGGATTTATTGTTTGGTTTATGTTGTTTTAGTCTTAGGCCAACTTGGTTTATCAATGGTTTGTAGGATTATGTAACAGATCTATTATATTATCTTTTAGGTGGTCGACCTAATTGTTTAGGTCCTAGGTTGGTATAAATATAATGTAGGATATCTTTTTAGATCATGGTATGTAGGTTATGGGATTATTTGTGTGCGAATAAAGCTTTAATCATATGTAGAGGTTTTGGTCAATCATTAGTGATCGAGTTGGGTTTGTTAAAGAGGTTTAAGACCTCCAATATTGAGCCTAACCAAAACTATACTTAGGCATAGGAGATGATATTCTTGCAGTTCTTTCATCTTTCCGAATTGTAGTTTGGATTTATTTTGTAGTCAGTGAGGCTCATTTTGTGATGAGCAGTGCGCTCTAGGCTATTGGCCTTTGTGCATTGTAGGTCCCTCGTATTGTAATCACATAGTTACTACAAAAGTATTATTTGACTATGCGTAGGCTTCCCACAGTGGTTCTTCCCTTTACAAGGTTTTTCGCGTACATATCATGGTGTTATGTGTTATGGATGGTTGGTAATTGTTCTATGATTTATGTTTATGCTTAATTGTTATATCTGCTATTCCGGTATTAGGCTTATGCATTCTGGTACAAGGTTTTGTGTGCTTAAAGTTGTATAATCTATTGACAACTGATTCACTCCCCCATCTCTCAATTTTCCACCAGTTATCCTAACAATAACCTGCCAATTTGTAAATCTCCTTAGATGTGTCTTCATCAACCTTGATAATTGCACTTTCAACAATCTTGTTGTTTTTTGTTGTAACACTAGTATGCCTCGCTCCTTGTAGAATATCATAGAAATATGCCTTCATCAGCTCTACTATAAAACTTTCCAAGATTATCCTCATCTCTCTAGATGTAGCACTTTCTTCCAAAAATGTTGAAATAATTTGAACTATCAAATTTAGACCATGCCGTAGCTCATAAGATTTCTTTCCATGTCGTTTCCAGTATAGAATTATTTTAAGAGTGTAAACTGTAGTATGCATTACTTCTCTACAATAGATTTCTATAAAATTTGATCATTTGATCATTGTTCTAATTGGTTTCTAGATTGTTCGGTTCATCCTATCTACTACACCATTCTATTGAAGTGTTATTGAGGTAGATAATTATCTTCTAATACAGTGTTTCTTACAAAAGTTTACTCATAAGAAGTAAATCATCCTCCTTTTTAAGACCTCAAACACTTAATCTTGCTGCCAGCTTCATTTTAAACTTTAGCCTTAAATATTTTGAATTTCTCTAATGCTTCTGACTTCTCTCCCAAAATTGCAACCCATGACATTCTAGAATAATCATCAGTCAATAACATGAAATACCTCTCACCTTGTATACTCCTTATTTTGGTTGGACTGCATAGGTTTGTATGCACTAAATCCAACAATCTGGTGGATGAATGTTCCTTTCCTCTTTATGTTCCTCTTGTCTAATTTCCAACTTGACATTCTCTGCACATGTTTTTATCTGGTTTGGTTAGGCTCAGTAAATATCTCACTACACTTAATGAACTGATCTTCACTAGGTTGTCAAAATTGATATGACACATTCTTCGATGCCAGAGAAAGTTGTATAAGGTAAAAAATTATGATGACAAACTATTGCAAAACCACAAAAGATCCAACCACAAAAAACCCTATTTCTACAATAAAGAATTCACCATACACCAATGAAGAAACCTAAGAACATGCAAATCAACAAACAAAATAATAATACCATTCACATGCCAAGTAGGGTTTGATCTACATTGTCTCATATCTCCATCGATCTTGTTTGATATATTTTCTCTTAGATTTTCTATGTGCACAAGAGCTCAACAAAGAATGGATTGTGGTTGTGAAGTTGTTTGATTTCTTGAAGGCTTGGTAGATGCATTAGTTATTTAGTTGATTGATTAGGGTTGTGAAAGGATGAGATTATCCTCTTATATAGAAGACACCTTATAAAATGGAGGGATAAGATTAAGAGGTGAAATAATAAAGGGTTGGCTAGGATTAAAGGGTAGGTAGGAGAAACAATAAAATATGAAGGGGTAGGTAAGAAGGAAATTAAGAGATAAATGACATGTGTCATAGAGAGAAAAAGTTAATGAAATAATTAAACAAATAAAGATCTATGTAATTAATAGAGGAAGTAGGACCAATTAAATAAATAAAATATTTTTTTAATTTAAGGAAAGGATAATTTAAATAAATAAAAAATATTTATTTAAATAGGGAAAGAGATAGAAATTGATAAATGAATTAATTAAATAAATAAAAATCTATTTAGTTAATAGAAGACTTAGGATAAAAGAATTAAATAAATAAAATATTTATTTAATTATGACAAGAAAATTTTAGGTGTCTACATTTTGCCCCTCTTTGAGACAATGCAACATGTTGCATTGGCTCAAAGAAGATTAAGATGAACTAATACAAAGTTTTCCCAAGATGGGAATGATATTCCCCCTCAATAGATTGGATGAAAAATCTTGCTAACAATCTCTCAATAAGAAAGACAGGCTAGAAAGGATGACAAGAAAGAGTGACAAGGTCACGCAGGTGAAAAATATACTCAAAAGGACTGAAGGGGAAGTGAGGGACTCACACAGCAAACAAGGGCTATACAACCTATATATACAGGCCATGGGGAAAAACATCCTTATTTGCATCCACAACACTCATGAGATCAGAGCAAAGCAGAGCACTTGGAGAGCTTAGAGAGTAGTCAACAATCTAGGAGAAAATGAAAAGAGGATTCATTGCTTCGATCTCATTCAATGGTTCGAGTGGCTAGACGACATGGGTGACTAGTAAGTATGTCAATATTGCTTAGTAATTTTTGCATTTATTATGCATTTAATGCACTTTGTAGGCAAAATAAATAAAAACATGAAATTGATGAAAAGTTGTTTCAACGCGTTTAGGTTGCATTAGGGTGCATCTGTGTCATACACTCGCGTATAGGTAGGATTTGCATGCATTTATGTATCTAATTGTGTCTATGTGTTGCATGAGTGTGTCTATATCATACAGGCACATCTATGTCAGGAAATTGTGTATACTTAGAACAATGTCGCATCTATGCTAGGAAAACGCATCTATGTAGTAAAGGCACATCTAGGTTGGGTAAAACCACATCTATATTGCAAAAATGTGTTTATGTCTTAGGAGGCTAAAATTGACAATTTTGTGATCAACATACAATATCAATTGGATAAGCTGCTTAGAGGACTCACTCAACAGGTACCCTAGGAAACATAGACTAAAATCTAGGCTAGAATTGGAAACCATGTGATAGACAAGTATCACCAATTGGATAATTTTTTGAGAGGATTCACTCAACAGGTGCCCTAAATAGGTTCGCTAAGTTGAGTACAGGATAAGCCAACAAATTGATAAAATCCGGTGAGTTCTCTAGTAGATAGGATTGATTACAATATGATAAACATATACATTGGAATGCAGTGCCATGTAATAGACATAAGCACTAGGATAGATCCTAACAAGTAGCACCTTGTGATAGACATAGCTACTACTAGGTGAGGATAGGATAAAATAAGAACAATGTGATAAACATGAGTACTACTAGAAATTGACACAATTGCTTTGACTCGATGCAAAGTACTTTAAAGCCCAAATAAAGTCCAGAGAGAGATTTCCCATGACTCAGAGATTATGGATAGACTTGATTGTCGATGATCACACCACGATCAAGGCTATGTGATTATGACACATTATGTATATGCCTAAGATTAAAGCAAACATGAGATTATTGACTACTCTTTCATAGAGATGGAACTCTGAGACATGTATATTTCATTTATCGATGAGCGAGATGGCAGTCACTTTAGAGTATTTTTACATGATACTGAGAATACCAATCCATGGGATCTAGAGCTGAGGAGCAGATATTTGAGCTACGAGGTCATGTTCACCAATGGACAAACCTTGGCATTAGTTGTGGGAGGAGTGATCAATAGGTTCCTATGTCTTGACAGGGCTACTCGCGAGTTAGCTATAGGATGGGGCAGGGCACTAGAGATTCTGATTACATATAGGACCACGTTTGCATGGGGCCCATGTATTTTGGCACACTTATATAATGAGCTCTATCAGTTCATATACCTCAGTAGCTATGGTTTGGGATGAGGAGTCACATTATTATAGGTTTGGACCTATGAGTATATAGAAGTGACAAGGCCTATTGATTTCGGGTTCAGAGGTCATGGGCAGGCCTATGTGCATTTGTATAGTATGAGCACTTCATAGCCATGGATTGGGAAACTAGAGTACCGGCAACGGGTTTTTGATGACATCGACAGTATGATATGGAGGCCATATCTAGATTATGAGGCTTGGGAGGAGCATGCGAGAGAGTTACCATTTTGTTTTTACAACAAGTATCTCATCAGGCAAACTCCCTAAATTTTGGACAGACATTTGATTGACAGGGTGGCTAGACAATTTGACAGAGTGCAACAAATGCAATGAGGATCAAGAGAGATTTCTTGCAAAGTAACAAAGAAGGTCTATTAGGGGTCCATTTTGTCTTATTACAAGGCTCTCACATGTTTTCAGCATATGGTTCTGATGCCATGGGATTTATTACCAGATGTAGCCAACAGGTATGATTGAGGAGTATGTAGCCTATTTTGTGGCACATCCATTTCCATGATTGATAGGACAAAGAGAGCTAGCACTAGGATTGGATGAAAATGATGATAATGATGATTAGGGCGAGTGCCAGAGGCAATGGAGGAGAGGAGGGGCTAAGAGGCTTTTTAGGGGGAGAGGTGGATAGAGGGATGTAGGGTGGGGAGAGGGAGTCCAGGGAGGAGATAGAGAGGGAGGAAGACCATCAATGCCACACAAAGGGAGAGGGGGACACCCACTACAAGTTTCTCCTTAGGGACAAGCACAAGTTTAGGGTAGATATATTAGATAGGGATGGGATATTCCTGCACAAGATGTCCTAGAGTAGGTCACATAAGACGAGTGAGGAGGAGGATGAGCTCCTTATGCTTAGAGATCTCACACAGGGCCATGCCGATGAGATCAATTATCTCAAGAGAGAGGTTACTTAATTGAGATGACAGATCCAGGAGATGCAAGATGAGAGAGACCAAGCCATCCATCGATATACAACCATGAAGGAGGCTCTCAGGATAGCTTGGGCTAGCTTAGGAGGTGACACATTTTTAGACATTGCCTACACATTAGAGTGGGTGAGGAGATAAAGTATTGGAGGAACCTATATATGGAAATAGTTCCTCCTCATCTTAGAGAAGGTAGCTACAGATGAGACTCTCAATCTTCTCACATAGAATAGGGGAGATAGAGGGCATGTAGTGGTGGGGTCATCGGTCCTCCACCACTACCACCAGCAGGCTCCACAGGCAAGGGCAAGCAAGATGATCTAGGGGTTGAGCCTTTAGGAGCTCATATTTCATCGAAGCTTGTCGGCTCCGAGGGAGGATCTTCATCATAGCTCTCTTGGATCGCATTTTATATCACTTTTGGTATATGATGATGTAGACAATTTCAAGTGATTTTTTAGCCATATGATTTTTGACATCATTGTATCATGACACTTATATTCTTGATATATATATATATATATATATATATATATATATATATATATATATATATTTATGAGATGACCTATTCTTTGGAGGAGTTATATACATGTGTTCTATATGTGATACATTTACTTTATGATGTTTTTATATGCTTTATGATATGCTCATGTAGTGTAATCTTTATGAGAAATTATAACATGCATAATGCTTATAAAATGGATGCATGTTGTATAATATGCTTTTGTGATGTGAATTCAAGTATACAATTTTATGATTTTCTATGTAATGCCTATGATGATTATGAAATGCAATTGATGTGGATGTGCGATGTATTATATTTTGTACTTTTATATTTATGTTATGTATGATGCAAATATACATATGCTAAACCAAATGAATGTATGGCAATGATGCTTATATGATATGCTAATGAGTGATGCGTGAAGGATGTAAAACTATTTATAATTTCTACATTCATGTAATGAGATTACTAACATGTGGTGATACAAATTAATAATACATGAGATGTAGATATTTTTGGTGTGTCATTATACTCAGTCATGTGATATTAGACTATAGAGGGCTCAAAGTGGATGATCGAGAACAAAAGAGAAAAGGGATATGGAAGGTAGAAGATATGGAAATGAAAGAACTTCTTGTGCTTTTATTGTCATTGAGATTTATTATGGCAAATAGGTTATGACCATCCAAGTATATGTTCAACCTAGAAAGTCATTGTACCTGTTTGCGTGCATATCAGACAGTCACAGACAAGCAATGCCCTAGTTCACACTAGACTCAAAATGTCCACATATCCTTGGATGAGACCTAGTATTATAAAGAGACAATCCACAAATAGCAAAATAGATGAACATACCCTATCCTCATCTTTCTATTCAAAGACATCCTAGAGATAGAATATCTAGTCAGAGATATCCTAGAAAAGCTAAAAGACATGTCACCTCAAAGATAAAATAAAAAGAAAACCAAAGACTTAACACCAACATTCAATGAAATCCTCAAGTGATTTGTGCTTCTTGCCACATACGTTAACATGTTTGATCATGTCCCAATGTTATTATCCTAATTAAGGATAGATTATGCTGAAAAACCATGTTATCGACAAAGTCTATTTAAAGATTAGATTTTTTAAAAGCTCCCTATTGCTTATGTGTCATCTGAAACTGATAGAATCTATGAAACTAATACTTTATTACAGAGAAGAATGGAAATTTATTGCGGATTGACGATGCAAGTAATCTTTTATCTAGGATTATGTGTGAAAAAGGAGGTATGAAAAGATGATCTTCTCCTCAAAACACGTGATGCTTAGGGTTCCATTTCCATCACTAGATTTAGGATTTTGCCCCCGTTATAGATTGGACCTAATTTATTATGGAAGGAAATGAGTGAAAAAGGTATGGAAAACAAGTTTATTATGGCTAGAAAACCAATCTTAGGTAGATCAATAACAAGCCATGACAAGAATGGGTGAATTTACTATGGAAATAAATAGGTTGTGAGTGTGTGCAAAGTGAAAAGGAAAAATTGAATCCTGAAGGAAGAAGAAGAAGAGTCTCTACTCATGGCACCAGTAACCCAGCTTTCACCATGGTACTTGCCCATGGCACCACCGAAGTGGTTTTCACCATTGGACGAATTTATTTCTCTATAATTTTTTCTAATTTTTTAATTTTTTTTATGTTACAAGGCACCTATTTGCCAAGTTTTCACCAAGTAACCATTTTTTACTTTTTTTGTATTTTTTATTAGGATACTCTGAGAAAATATTTATAAAACTTGTGAAGGTGCATGATGTTGATAGGATCCTCCAAAGGTTCTTTGTCTAGTCTTGAGAGTTGATATGGTCATGATCCATATACTGTTGTGATGATGTAAGGGCCAAGCCAATTTGGTTCAAACTTACCCTTTTTCTCTTTGTCTTGTTGATTCTTAGGATTTTCCCTGAGCACTGTCACCCACCTCAAATGTGAAAGGATTTACCTTGTGATTATATCTATGACTCATACACTATTTATATTCCTTGAGATGATTAAAAGAAGTTTATCTACGCTCATCCAATAATTCCATATCTTGCAAGCAGGAGACCTTCTAGTTTTCATCATTGACAAGATCATGCAAAGAGACCCGTAAAGAGGGTAACTCAACCTCAATAGGAAAGATAGATTTAGAACCATAGACAAGTGAATAATAAGTGGCTCAAGTGGATGTATGAACACTTGTGTGATAGGGCCATAGTGCGGGATTGAGTTGGATATGCTAGTTACGGCCAACATCATCGACTATCTTTTTGAGGATTTTGAGGATAGTTTTGTTAGATGCCTCAACTTGACCATTACCTTAAGGATATGGAGTGGATAAATGATTATGGATATAGAATCAATCACAAAGCTCACAAACATCCAAATTCTTGAAAGGATGCTCATTATCAATGACGATGGAAAGGGGAACACCATATCGACAAATGATATAATTGATGATAAAGGTTGCAATTTTATTTTTGGTGACTTGGGTGAGAGGAATGACCTCAATCCACTTTGTTAAATTTGTAGCCATTGGAAGATAAAGGATGAATCTTTCCCACAAGATAGAGCCTCTACCAGAAAAAAGGGCCATGGAGTGGCGATCGGCGGAAGTTCTTGTGCTAGTGCATGAATAAGGTCTCCATGAATCTAACACTCTTTACATTTTCTTAAAAATTGATATGATTCTTTTTTCATAGTAGGATAGTGTAAAGGGGAAAAGTGAGTGACTTGGCAATTTACAACAATGAAGGAGAAATCACCTATTTTCGCTTGGGGGAGATTATGTCTTTATATTCAAAAGACGGGATAAATCCACTAGATTCAGTCACTAATAAGATTAGGATTGAATACTAAGTAGATTGATTCAAATGGAATATGGTTGACCCTCTTTTGTAAATTGACTAGTTGAATTAAAACTAAATGTTGAAAATGAAGACAAATATGAGAAAACAGTGAGCTATAGATTCCAAATTTCATCGTGCACTTGGATCTGAGAAGTTTGAGATGACTCGAAGCTACTCTACAAAATCTTCCAAAAGTAGTAGGGACCATGTGTCCAGACCAATATGCCCACCCTCTTGGTCCTTCGAACTTTCTGTGTGTCAAAAACAATTCTTTTGTCTCAGCAAATAAAGCTTAATTCCAGAGGTACAAATGTTCACCTGCTTCATGCACATAGAAGCAAAGGTAAATATGTTAGGAATAGGGTTTGCCTTTAGGTCAAACCCCAGTTTTGTAATTAACCAAGTGGTCAAAATCATGTAATTGAAATTACTGAAAGTAAAAATCCTCCTCTTTGAGGGGATGTTGAATTGAGTGAAAATGAAATGCTTATACCTCCTTTTGAAGTTTTGCTTGCCTCCACATAGAATTATGATTTCATCAATTAGAATGATGATCTTCTCTTCAATGCTTGAAATCTTGACTCTATTTCGGCTCCAAATCTTGAAGGAAGAATGAAAATACTCAATTTCTATTAAATTCTTGAATGCTTAATCTCTTAGACTCTTGAAGATCTCTTGTGTGTGCCTGATAAATGTCTAAATGAGAGGGGTAATTTGATGCAGAGCCAGGAAACAACTAGGTGGAAACATTCTCTCACCCAAAACTACTATGTCCAAAACAAGTTCTTTTATTTGTTCAAGGCGTGAATAACACACCTACCGAATTCTCAACTCACACAATAATTTGTGACTGGATCCATACCGTTTTAGTCTCTTTTGGTAGCGGTGTGATGAAAACACTCTACCCTTGTGTGAACCAGTTTAGTATCTTCTGGTAAGGGTGGGATGGAAACCTATTGGATTTTTTCTATTGGTGGTCCAACCAACACAAAACACCCATTAGATCTGGCTATCAGATGTGTTAGGGAATACTTGCGTCACAATTGTCCAATTGTCTGGTAGCCCTACCGGTTGAGTTTTCCAAACACAACTTAATAAACTTCCAAATGACAAGACAAACTAAAGGTAGGTTCAGATACACTTTATCTAGTTACACAATTATCCAAAGGTTTAGACACTAACCACAAGTTGAAAGGTATGTACCCTTACTGTCCTTCTAGACCTATTTAAGCCAATTAGGCCTAATTTACAAAGAAAGTAACCCTTATATTATTCCCCGGACTAAACC
The DNA here is from genome assembly GCF_030272615.1 of Cryptomeria japonica. Taxonomy (NCBI): domain Eukaryota; kingdom Viridiplantae; phylum Streptophyta; class Pinopsida; order Cupressales; family Cupressaceae; genus Cryptomeria; species Cryptomeria japonica. The sequence goes on from NC_081411.1 coordinate 365,447,170, forward strand.
AACACTTCCAAAATTTGGGGTAAGGTGTCAAACCACCAACTCCAAGGTTTCAAGACTTGATCCCATCTTCTTTATCTTCTGGAAGTGATTTCCACTTCTATAGTTCAGGCAGTCACATAGAGACACCTGTTTAGGGTCAATTCAATCTCTTCAAACTAGGAGCCTCATTCAAAACCAACACCAAAATATTATGATACAATGGACCTTCTCACATTTTCCCCATAGGTTGTTTGGTCCTCTAGTGAAAATGTCAGATTAAGGGCATCTTTATAGTGAAACCCTAGGTGTCAGTAGGGTTTGTGACCAGTCTGGTTAGATTTGGATGGATCCCTACAACCCGATTGTTAAAAAACCTCAAACTTGATTCAAAATAAAGGTAAGAGACTTTCCTTACTCATCCAATTGGTTTCAAACATCCACCAGTCCATACTAATCATAAATGAACAACAAAAACAAGGAATTTCAGAAAAATCCAAGTATATTGTATTGCTCCAAACTCCAAAACATCATCAAATTTCATCAACCTCAAAAACTACATTCAAAAAAACCTGGAATTGATCCAAGTGGGCATAATATAGCCTCCCTAATGGTTTCCAACCACTTTTCAAACTTTGGAACCATTGAAGGATTAATCCCTTTTTACAACATTTCGCAATGACAACAAAAGTTGTCAACAGTTTGCACTTTTCAAAGATGGCAACTTCAAGGTGTATTCGACATATTCCAAGGATTGGTCTAATATTTCTAAGACAAATATTTATTTGTCTGACTCATGCCTAGACTCCTACTAACCCACATGGTTATTTATCCATGGTGGCTTATTAAATACAACCATAACAATGTCTTACATCAATTGGGTCTTATTGACTCACAAAACTATCAACCTATTACAGATGATCATTTTCACCTCATGGGTGATATTAGGCTCTTTTAGAATTCATTTATGTTTTGATTTGTGTCTTTGGGTGGTCCTGCGCCATACTCCTTGGGTGATTGAATCTCAAGTCCACTTGAGATTAGTTCTTACAATGTAGTCCCATGTTTCTTCATCTGGTCTTCATCCATCCATATTGCTTCTACCTCAGGGAGTCCTTGCCACTTGACAAGGTATTGTTTGTAGACCTTATTCCTAGTTTTCTTCACAATATTGGTGTCCAATATCCTTTCAATTTTGGGTGGCCCTTGACTTGGAAATTCTTACATTATGTCTGCAACATCCTCCACCGAAAATGTACCATCTTCTTGCAATGTACCTTTGAATAGTGTGAGATCTGCAACATTAAAGGTTGGGGATATACCTATATCTGAAGGTAACTAAATTTCATATGCATTGTTCCAAACTTCTTGAGTATTGGACAAGGTCCAACCTTTCTCATCATGAGCTTTGTGTGTTTCCCTTTTGTAAATCTCTCCTTTTTTAGATAAGCCCATACCGTGTCTCCAACTTGGAACTACACATCTCTCTTTCTTCTGTCAGCCTCCTCCTTGTACTTTTTTGTACTTCTCTGCAATTGCATCCAGACTTGGTCAAGAATCTCCTTTACCCCTTCAAAAAATTCTTCTCCACAAGCATTGATATGTTCAGTTGAGGGTAGATTTCTCAATTATAGCACACCTCTTGGATTAAGTCCATAGACAATTTGGAAAGGGCTCCTTCTGGTACTCCTACTCATAGAATCATTATAGGCATATTCTTCTTGGGAGATGACAAAACCTCACTTTTCACCATGCTGCTTGGTGAGGCACCTTAACAAATTTTCAAGTGACCTATTGACCACTTCTGTTTGGTCATCCATTTGGGGATGATAACTTGAACTAAAAGATAAGTTTGTGCCTAACTTCCTCCATAAATTACTCCAAAAATGTCCTACAAATTTCACATCTTTGTCCGATGCAATGTTCAAGGGTAAACCATGTATTCTCACAACTTCATTAAAGAAAAGGTTTTCAACATATGTAGTGTCACTTGTGCTCTTGCATGGAAAAAAATTTGCCATCTTGCTAAACCTATCAACAACCACAAAAATAGTGTCAAAATATTTTTGAGTTCTTGGAAAACCCATCACAAAATCCATGCTCACACTTTCCTCGAGTCTTGAAGGAATGGGAAATGGTTGGTATAATTCTACATTTGTTTTGTCCCTTTTCCCTTTTGACACACCACATATGAATCCACAAATTTTTTGGTATCTGTCTGTAATTTAGGCCAGTGATAAAATATTCTCACCAACTCAAGAGTTTTGTCTAATAGAATGTGTCCCCCCATACAACCACTATGCTTCTCCTTAATTATGTTATTCCTTATTGAACATTTAGGAATGCATAACTGACATCCTTTGAAAAGAATACCATCTTTAATCAAATAATTGGAATACTCTAAATGACACCAACTACCAAACTTAGTGGATACCTTGCAGATGTCTTTTAAATCTTCATCTACAACATACATACCCTTGAGGGAATCAACTCCTACACCATCCAACTGGATTTCTGAAACTGTTAGTGCCCTCCTTCTAAGAGCATCTACAACTTTTTTTGAGACACCTTTCTTGTGTTTTATTGTAAAGGTGTAGGCTTGAATGGACTCAACCCACTTCATATGCCTATGGCTCAATTTCTCCTAACTATTTAGGAAGCTTAGTTCTTGATTATCTGTATAAACAACAAACTCTTTGGGAAGAAAATAATGCATCCACTTGTTTAGTGCTTGAACTAATGCATATATCTCCAAATCATAAGAAGAATATTTCTTTTTAGCATCATACAATTTTTCACTAAAAAATGCAATTGGCCTACCTTCCTGACTAAGTACTGCATCTATTGCCAAATGACTTGCATAACATCCAATCTGTAAGATTTTCTCAAAATTTGGTAAGGTAAGAATCAGTTGCTATGATACTTTTTTCTTCAACATTTCAAATTCTTCATCTACCTCCTTGGTCCATGAAAATTTTCACTTCTATCCACCCTTGATGGTCTCTAATATGGGAGCACAAATCTAGCTAAAATTCCTGATAAACTTCCTATAAAAGATAGCTAGGCCATGAAAACTCCTTACATCACCAATTTTTCTAGGAGTTGGCCATGTGAGAATGGCATTCACTTTATCAGCATCCATTTTCATATTTCCTCTAGAAATCACAAACCCAAGGTAAGTCAGTTCTTCCTGCAAAAACACACACTTTTCCATGTTAATCATTAGTTTCTCTTCATTCAACCTTCTCAAGACCATATCCAATTTTTTAAGGTGCTCTGCCTTTTTCTTTCTAAACACTAGGATGTTATCTAGATACACTATGACAAACTTACCAATGAACTCATTCAACACCTCATTCATGAATCTCATGAAAGTGCTAGGGGCATTTGATAGCCCAAATGGAATCACCCTCCATTCAAACAATCCTTTGTTTGTTTTAAAATTCATTTTCCATTCATCACTGGCTCTAATCCTTATTTGGTGATAACCACTTTTTAAATCAATCTTGGAATAATACCTTGCACCTCCTAAACAATCAAGAAAATCTTCTATTCTAGTCATAGGGAATCTATACCTGATGGCTATCTTGTTAATGGCTTGGGAATTAGTGCACAATCTCCATGTTCCCTCCTTCTTTGGTGCTAAGACAATCAGGACTATACAAGGGCTCAAGCTCTTCCCTATCAAACCTTTATCAAGCAACTCTTGGATCTGCCTTGGAACTTCCTCATTTTGGGATTCATTTGGTAGGTTGGATTGTTTGGTAAGGTGGCACCCGGAATGAAATCAATGGAATGGCTTATCTCCTTTATTGGTGGTAGGGTTCTTGGCAACTCCTTTACAACTATGTCCTTGTATTTTCTCAACATTTCCTCCACCTCCTCAGGGACTATCACCCTTTTCTTTTCTACTTTACTATCTAAAATGGGCTCTTCTTCTTGCCTTGGTACTGACATTATTGCAAAACAAGGTGTTCCCTCTTCCATGATTTCCTTGAGGAACTCTTTTCCTTCCATGATAATGATCTTGGCCTCCTTCTCCTTTTGATCCTCACTGTTATTAGGCAAGGTTATCAATTCAATCACCTTTTCATCTCTGGTGATGGAGTATGTGTTCTTGTGTCTATCATGACGGGCCTTGAGGTCATATTGCCATGGTCTCCCAAAAAGTTGATGACAGGCATCCATCTCAACAATATCAAATAGAATTTTGTCTTTGTATGCTCCTATCTAAAATTCAACCCATGATTACTCTTCTACCAAGGTCTATTTCCTTTAGTAAGCCAAGAAACTTTACATGGAAATGGATGAGGAATTATTCTCAATTTTAGTTTCTCTACCATTTCTCAGGATGCTAAATTTTCAGTTGAACTTGAATCTATTATAACCTTACATACCTTGCCTCCTTCTTTGCATGTGGTCTGGAAGAGTGTCTTCCTTTTTGGAGGTTTAGTATTGCTTGGTACCTTCAAAAATGTTCTCCTCATCATCAAGGATTCTCCTCTCTCTGGAAGTCCATAGGAATCAGGTGAATTGAGACTCTGACAATCAGTGTCTTGAACCAAATGTGTTCTCCTCTCTCCCTAGGAGCTTGATCTGGTCTTCTCAGGGCACTTAGCTATGATATGACCTACTTGATTGCAGTTATAGCATCTAAAAGGCTCCGAGCTTCTTTCACCAAATCTACCTCTATGGTTGTTTCTTTTTCCTCTGAAACCCACCCTTGTGTTACCATCTCCATGCTGAATTTCTTGATTAGCCTCTCCTTGTGGCCTAGGACTCTGTCCTCTACCATTCATTAGACCTCTACCTCTTAATTTTCTTCCCCATCTACCTCTATTATTCTAATCATTCTTTCTCTTTATCTTCTCCTCTACTCTTAGTGCTAGTTGAAACCACTTCTTCACTATCTCGAGTGCTAGTATGCGGATCTCATCTTGGATACTATATTTCAATCCACTAAGACATCTTGCCACTTCCTCTGGTTCCTCCTAGTGGTTTTTGGTCTTTAGAATCAACCTATAGAACTCCTCAATATATGTACTCACATCAAGGTCTTTTTACCTCAAACCTTGCAACTTCTTCTAGACTTGGACTTTATAGTCTACTGGGATGAATTGCGCCTTCACTTTCACCAAAATTCTATCCCATGAGGTTACCATACCTCTACCTTCATTCACCCTCTTGCCTTGGAGATAATTCCACCAAGTGAGTGCTTCTCCTTTTATCTTGGACTTAGAAAAGATAACCTTCTTATTCTCAGGGGTCTCTTTGCATTCAAAATGATTGTTCAATGCCTCAATCCAATCCATCACTTCTTCTACATTCATTTTCTCATTAAACATAGGGATGCCATCTTTACATGATGAGGATTCTCTACCAATGGACTTTAGGACCTCAAAAAATTATCTCTAATCTTCAGGTAACTCAACTTCTTGCCTTGGGGTCTCTTGTTCTCCCCCTTGTTCTTCTTCTTCATCAGAGACACATTCACCCTCCTTTCTTTTGCCTTTGGCCCTCTCTAACTCCCTCACTCTATTTTCAAACATCTCTTCAAGCAAATTCTTGATGTCATCTTGAGACATACTCTTAGGAGGCATGTTTCTAGCCTCTCCCTCACTTCCTTCTGCAAACATACACCCCAAATCACTTTCCCCAAGTGATCCAACTCGTGCTCTAATACCAATATGATGCAGAGATAGGGAACAACTAGGTGAAAATCTTCTCTCACCCACAACTATTATGTCCAAAACAAGTTATTTTTTTTGTTCAAGGTGTGAACACCACACCTATTGAATGCTCAACTCACACAATAATTTGTGTGACTAGATCCATACCGGTTTAGTCTCTTTTGATATTGGTATGATGAAAACACTCTAACCCTATGTGAACTGGTTTAGTATCTTCCAGTACCGATGGGATGGAAACCTATTGGATTTTGTCTATTGGTAGTCCAAACAACACAAAATACCCATAATATCTAGCTATTAGATGTGTTAGGGAATAATTGCCTCACAGTTGTCCAATTGTCTAGTAGCCCTACAAGTAGCCTATTATCCCTACTAGTTGAGTTTTCCAAACACAACTTAATAAAATTCCAAAGGACAAGACAAAATAAATTAGTTTTAGATACCCTTTATCTAGTTACATAATTCCCCAAAGGTTTAGACACTAACCACAAGTTGAAAGGTATGTACCCTTATTGTCTTTCCAGACCTAATTAAGCCAATTAGACCTAATTTAAAAAGAAAGTACCCCTTGTATTAGTCCCTTGACTAAACCAAAACTTTTTCAAGGTAGGGTAAGGTGTCAAACCACCAAATTGAAGGTTTCAAGACTTGATCCCATCTTCTTTATCTTTGACAAGTGATTTCCAATTCTACAGCTCAGGCAGTAGCATAGAGATGCCTGCGTAGGGTCAATTCAATCTCTTCAGAATAGGATCCTCCTTGCAAACCAACACAAAAGACTTATGATACAATGGCCCTTATAACATTTTCCCCACAGGTTGTTTGGTTCTTCGGTGAAAATGTCAGATTAAGGGCATCTTTATAGTGAAACCCTAGGTGCCTGCAAGGTTCGTGACCAGTCTAATTAGATTTGGATGGATCCCTACAACCTAGTTGTGTAAAAACCTCAAAATTCATTCAAATGAAAGGTAAGAAACTTCCCTAAATCATCCAATTGGTTTTAGACATCCACCAACCCGTACTGATCAGAAACAAAGAGCAAAAACATAGAATTTCAGAAAACTCCAAGTATATTGTATTGCTCCAAACTCCAAACAATCATCAAATTTCATCAACTTCAACAACTACATTGATAACAACCTGGAATCCATCCAAATGGGGATAATATATCCTCCCTAATGTTTTCCAACCACTTTTCAAACTTTGGAACCATTGGAGGATTAGTTATCCCTTTTTACAACATTTTGCAATGACAACAAAAGTTGTCAACTTGCACTTTTCAAAATTGGTGATTCCAAGGTGTATTCAACCTATTCCAAGGCTTGGTCTAATGTTTCTAAGACCAATATTTATTTTCATGACTCATTCCTAGGCTCCTACTGACCCACATCATCATTTATCCATGGTAGCTTATAAAATGCAACCATGACAATGCCTTACATCAATTGGCTCTTATTGACTCACAAAACTATAAACCTATTACAAATGATCATTTTCACCTTAGGGGTGATATTAGGCTCTTTTAGAATTTATTTGTGTCTTCATTTATGTCTTTGGGTGCTCCTGCACCAAAATCCTCTTATATACTTTTATGTCAGATTAATTGACTAATTTTTTGACATGAGTCGACATGGAGGGGTGTTGAGATGGGTCAAGGGATCCAATTTAGGTTCCCTTTAGGGAGGACTAGGGTGCCATGCCATGGTCGTACCCTATTTTGGTGCAAGATCAAGGTGGCAGTGTGGTGCACCTTTGAGATTAATGGTGTTTTTGACATGTGTGAGAATAATCAGGTCTCTGATCTGTTGGCAATTGACACTCATTGGATTCATGTGTTGTCATTAAGGGCAAAAAGATTCTCTAGAAGGAATTTACTGGCAGATACTAGCATTGGAAGATTACACTGGAAGATATTAGTATTGAAGTATTTAGGGTCATTAGCGGCACCCTTATCCAACACTTCAGTGAAGCCGACATCAGTCTGGGATCCGAAAGCTTTTATTTGTAAAATATTTTTGTAATTATTGTATAGGGCCGACATTGAATATCTTTTGTATTGTAAGCCAACATAAGGCATATTATTTGTAAAGGGTATATAAGTCAGTTTGTTAAGTCATTTTGATATATGAAAAGGTAGTAGAATAGAGTGATGCGAAGGATATGTATGTAGATCATTTTGTATGCAAAATTTATATCATGCAATAATCAGTAGATGGTTTGTAAATCATTCTTGAAGGAAAAGAGATACCGGTAGAAGGGTTCAGGGTTTATGAACTGGTACAGAACAAATCTATAACTAGAACTCTTTTTGGCATTATAGATGCATTTTGTGAGTTCACCATTACTGTTTTATCTCAACAAAAGCTTGTAGTTAGTGAGACTCTTTTGTGTTGAGTAGTGTGCTCTATGTAGTGTGCCTTCCTACATGTGTAGGCCCCCATGCTATGTAATATCATTCATATGGCCAGTGAATTGATATTGTGGCTCAAAAATCCCACCATGGTTTTTCCTCTTTGATATTTTCCACGTATAAATTTAGTGTGTTATGGTGTTCATTCATGTGGCTGGTTTATTTACTTCATGTTATATGTTTCTTCATTTACCGGTTTATATGTGTATGTTATAAAAAGTTAAAATCTTGTATTATAGGCAGAACACTAATTCACCCCTCCTCTCACTTTTCTCAGATTCATTGTATTCCAACAATTGGTATCAAAGCATGGTACCTCGGAGGAAGTTTAATAGCTTGAGGAAGATCCTGAAATTGGAATCATTGAACATGGCTATGGAGAAGCAACTTAAAATGGCACTTGAGGATTATGATGTTGAAAGGATGAGGAATAGTTTACTCTAAATTTTGCTTTGGGAACAAACAGCCTTATGGGAAATTCAGTGTTGGGGGACCAAATTGTGGGGGGAACACTAAATGACCTCCGGGATTGAGAAGTCAGCTCTTCCTTGGGTTTTGAGGAAAGGGAAAGGAAACAAATACTTTTTAAAAGTAACACTAAACTACTGGGGTGATACACCAGACTATCAAGAGACAATGAACCAACAAAAATTAATAAACATATAACTTCTAGAAGTCCATTCAACAATCTACATGTTCAAATCAAGAACATAATCAAAAGCCACAACCAGATTTACTTGAAAAACATATGGAAATATTCATCATGCATTCATCAGATAACAAGTGTAAAAACATAGTTTAATCAGTAAAGTCTTGGATAAAAATATTCCCAAAGTTATCAGAATTTTCAATGAAAATAGCACAAAAAACACCATTAACAGTAGGCCAAAAGAGTCATCATAAAGGCTGCAGGCACAATCTGAATAATCTTCTTCTAGCAAGACCAAAATAGTTTTTTAAGGCTAGAAACAAAAGAAACTCCTACTTAGCAAACTAGATTGTTCTTTTTCTTTCTTTTTGTTCTGAAAATGCACCCTCTCCTTTTTCAAGGAAAACAACCCCACATTTAAAGAGGTCACTGCCTCTAAAACCAACTTCCCAAAAATGCTAAAATGGCACAACCCCTTTTGAACAAAAAACATGGCGTGTCGCTATAGAGACCGCACCCAGCAAAACAAACCCTGAAACTTGACTTTTCACCCACAACGGATTGTAGGTTAGCATGAACTGAAAATATTCTACCAACTGCGAACAGACTGTAGAAAAGGGCATAGCCGCAAGAAACCACTTGCATACTGCACTAATGAGTGGGCCCCCCAAAAAAATAGTCAACATGCATTGCCATTTATCACCCCCATGCTGCTTCCAAAACTGGATGCCAAAGATGAACCGAGGGAGCAATGTCATGCCACCAAGTGTCCTATGCACTCTACCCTACTGGCAAAAACGGCGATCACAACCGAGCCTACCAAAAAAAACTTAAACTGCAAGAAAAGAAAGTGAACATTTCCTGGCGACTAATGGGGGCAATTTTGCCTGTGGAATAGAAGAACCCAAAATTACTGGTTTCACAAACCAGACTTCAAGCCACAACGAGATGGAAAAGATCAAAAGTTTGCTACAAAGGCAGCCACTCGTCTTCAAAGATCATAACTTGCACTTCCAAATCTTGGACGTATTGATCTAGGAAAATTACTTCATCCAAGGGCAGAGGTACAGGCTCTTCTTGGACCTAGTCCAGGAGAGCAGAGAGCTGGCTAGAGGATGCAAAAGACATTCCACCTCATTTACTGAAATAGGACTTCCCGGCCATGATAGGAAAACTCTATCCTGCTGCACATTCTCGACCTACTGCAATACTTTCTCAATCTGTAGCACGAAACCATCCGCAGGGAAAGGAGAAGGTAAGCCTACATAAACAAATTTCTTGACATGATGTTTAATGTCTAGTACTGAAAATTGCAAAGGTGCTAGAGTAGCTGACACCTACATAATTATCTTGTGGCAATTTATGAAGACATTAGTCTTTTTGATTAATTGTTGGTGATCTGCAATCCCTTTCTCCCTAAGCTCCTCCTCTTGAGTGGAATAAAGCAACTGAATAAGATTTTGGGCTATTTGGAACTTCGGACCGATGATAAGCATAGAATTATTAATAAGGTGCCTAGCCTCGGTACAGAGGGACTGCCCATCACTGAGAAATCTTAACATTGGTTGTAAGGATGGATAGTACTGCTTTACTTTTTCCCAATGGGAAACATACAACTCTGTCAGCATGGTAGAGAAGTCTGGAGCAATCTGCTGCGGGGGTGGGAGACTCAGCAATTGAGATATCTCATTATCTTTCCCAATTGTCTCCTGCTGGAGCTGTTGGATTTTGCTTTTCTCAATAGCCACTTGATTTTCCAAGGCTAATATTTTTGCTTCCCTAGTCCTAACGGCCTGTTGCAACTGCAATGTATGATTCTGCTCCTTCTATAGAAGAGTCTCCAATTCTGAAACACGTTTACTAGATTGTTCAAGGATAGTTTCTCTCGTTTTTAGTTCGGCCTCAAAATTCATCTTCTCCTCCGACCGTGATACCTAGGCCTCACTCAGTTCATGGGCATAACCTTCTTTGAGAAGGATTTCTTCACGCAATTGCATATGAACCTAGGCAACATCCCTGAAAACAGCTTTCAATCATTGTATCTTAGAGACTTTATCTTGCAATTCCTTTAGGGTTACATTTCTTGTCACTAAGAACCTACACTGTTAAGAGCTGACTGCAACTTCCCTTTCTCTGAATTAGCTTGAGTTAGCAGGTTTTGCAGACAATTGATCTCTGATACTTGAGCCTTATCCTCTTTCCTTTGTTGGGAAAGGGAATCACGGAGACTAATATTTTCTGCTTGGAGTTTTTCTAAATGATGACTCTTCTTGATAAATTTCATGGACACTGCTTTGGATGTTTCTTCCATCATTCTGACCTTGTCAGATGTCATGGCACTTTGGAGACTAACGCCCATTTATTGTAGTTCATAATCATTGGGCCTCATCTGAGATTTTGTCTTGTCAACCTTGGGGACTAGATTTGCAAAGTAAAGGTAATCCCTTTACTCATTGAAATAGGTTTGCAAGCGATGACAAGTGCGATGAGAACCTTCCTTCTCCTTCTACTTATTGGTTTTATTCAAACTAAAGGTTCTATCATAAACAACCTGCTGCTGGAAACTATCCAGATGATTGATGGCTTGACCTGCAAAAACTGCACCAGGAGGGACAATGAAAGGGAAATGCAAAAAAGGGGTAGCGAAAGAAGATTAAACCGGATGAGTCACTACCAGTGGGGAAAATAACAAGACAAAAGGGGAGCCCACTAATGGGAAGGAAATGGTAGATGTCGCGGCCATACCCTTGGGGGAAGACTATTCAAAACCTAGCCTACGCAACATAGGGACTGTTTCTGATGTGGGTGAATGAAAAGTTGTAGATATGAGGATTGCGCCCAGGAAAGCAATGGAAGCCTGTGTGAGTACATCTTGGGGATTAACCATCATACCTACCAGGGCTAAAGTAAGAGCAGTAGGGACAGAAGTTTGCATTATGGGTGCGAGGGCCGTTGTAAGAACATCTGGAGAATAGGAAGAGGGGAAAAAAGGGCGTACCTGATGAGCAGAAGGATGCGGCGACTGAAGATCTATAGATGTTTCCATTGATGTATTAGGTACAAACCCTTCTGACCCACTAAGATATGGCTTCTTCTTTAGGGGGCCCTCAGAAAAGTGCTTATCGGAGCGTCTCTTACTAGACTGTGAATGAGGTCTACGGGTTGCACTGTCTAAAGCAAGAGGGATCTCTGGCTCCAGCTCCTGCCCTTCGATATTTATAATCCCAACTTCTTATTGAGCAACTATCTTAGGAGATGAGTCTTCGCATGAGGAACTATCACCTGTCTCATCATCAGATTTATTTACCTTACTCCATTCCTGCTCAAAACGCTCATCTAGGGGTGCATTCCCAAGGCTAGCTCTAAGCTGATTTACTTCCTAACGATAGACCCAAAAATTTTCCCTTTTCTTTTTGGGCCAGGATAGAGTTTTCATGCCCTCCAACAATGCTTGACGAATAGGCTTCGTGGGGTTGAACCTTTGTACTCAGGAATAAAATTTTAACCATGAGGGGCGATCCCAAATAGGAAAATCATTAAGACCCACATATTTGCTTGTGTCATCAACTCGAGGGTTTGTATGTTCCGCCCACGAGTCTCGAGGCTCATGCCTTATAGTGTTTTTCCTTTTGCTTAAGAAACCATCAGGGTCGTAACTCCAAGAGTCATCAACTACCATGAAACCCAGTTGCACCATCTTTGAAGTCAGGGTTTCCTCAGCTACTTTTCTTCTTACTAGAGTAATTGGGCCAATGGCTTTCTTATCCTCTATAATGGAGGTATCGTGCTTCCCAGCACCAATCACTTACTTGACTCTTGCAAACTGTCTTGCCATTTCTAGAGCTAGGGTTCGGTCAGTCACGTAAGTAGGTAGTAGGAAAGGCTCCTTAGAGAAACCATGCACGCGGATGAAAGAGAAATTAGGGCCCACGAACTAGTCGCAAGGAGGGTGTTCATTTTGTATCCTATTCATTTGAATCTGCGAGAAACAAGCTAGAGGTTCGTTGGGAATCACTCCAAAATCCTTGAGCATGGGGGCCAAGAATGAATTTGAAAACTGGTAGGAATCATAAGAGGCCAGCAACAGAGGTGTCCAACAAGACACCAGCATTACATTTTTCGCCTCATTGAAAGTGGCCAAGCGCATGAACTGTGCAAAGAAAGCTTCATTTTGATGCAGAAGCAGATGCACCAATACTAAAGAGAATCTAAAATGTTGCAACTGTTGAAACTCGGATAACTACTTAACCATGGCCTTAGTGATAGTCATGGAGAAGTCGAAGTGGAAAAGTTCTCTTTGCTTCTTGCATTTAAAAAGAGAGCCCATCATGGAAGCTGTGATATCCCGATTGTTATCATGACCACACAGCCATGCCAGAGTAGACAAGATATCTCTAAGGTCATCTTGCTTCAAAATGCTGTAAGACAAAAGGAACTTTGGAAGCCCCACTGACAAACTCCAGTTGAGGGTGTTTTGACTGAAAGTTAACGCATCTCTCCTGGTGCTCCAAAATTCTTCCATGGATTTTTCTAAGAAAACCTCAGTATTTTCAAAGATTGGGGAGCATAGAATTTCCCTAATGGCTTTTGGAGATATGATCAATTTTAGGTGTGAGTCTCAAATAGAACACGAGGCAGGATCAAAAACCTCCACACAAGCAGCCACGAGCTTAGGACAGTAGGGAACTGCGGGGACAAAAGATTAGGGAGCACCACTTTCTAGAAACACACTGCAATGGAATGAGGATCATTTTTGTGATGTAGCATCCTTGAACAAGTGGCCTCTCTAAGGTTTTTGGGCTGCTTTCGGACCTTAGGCTCATAGATATTTTCTAAGGAATCCAGAACAATCGACGAGTTCCGGGTCGTCATTTTCCTTTTGGCGTTCGTCTTTGGATACTCCTTCTTTGGGGGAATGGTGTGCAAGGAGTAAAATAGTTCCTCAAAAATATTAACCCAGAAACCTCTGGGAGTAGCTTTCGTGGACGAACCCTCAAAAACCATCTACGCAGACAATCTTCCTTTCCTTTTTGCTAGAAAACTAAGATGAGATGGAAACCTGTACGTCTTTCTCTGGCCTCGCTCTTTAGCAATAAAATGAATATATTGATGACCGAGAGAACCTTTGAACTTTAAATGCATGACATGCCTTGTTTTTTGCGAAAGCCAAGGATCGGCTTACACACGCACCAACTCAAAAAGCTGCTGCGATCAACCTCCACGAATGAGGGAAGCCATCATTCCCACTTTCCTAAAAAACTACTTGGTTGATTTGGCATTCCTTGGGAAAAGTTTCTTAGGCAAAAATATTTCTTTGATTAAGAGGATCAGTTAGGAATAATGGCCGCGTGAGCTGAAACAGGCTGGCAGAGCTTTCGCATTTAAAGGTGATGTACCTGAAAGTACGTATAGCTTTTTGTTTCCATCCATTCCTCTTTTTGAGGTGACTGATGAGACACTGATATCTTGAAAATAATCTCATTCGCGTGACGCAAATTAATAGAGGTGTGACAGAGACATTGAAATGGGAAGTGGGTAAGCTCTAGTTGCCAATTTCTTACCTGCCAAGATTTTTGCTGTAAATATGTCTTTTCAGACATTCTTTCATCACAACGCGAGCTATAATAGCAGAGCTTTTGAAGAAATGGATACTCTAGTTCAGCTCATTAGAAGAAGTGCGCAAGTCACTTTCCTGGGGAACATATCAGACTAGAGGTTGCAAGGGATGACGCGAAGGAAGAATCCATTAATAATTGCTGCCATCAAATGGATACTTGGGGAAGATTTTATTGGTAATCCAGACCAATACTGGGTAAATACAGATATTTTCTCATGCTTCATGGCTTCTCTGCTAGATTGCGGCCAGTCTGGGTTACTGACAACATAGCTGACTCAAGCACTCTTTCCTTTAGACTACCTAGGAGTCCTTGAAGATGTAGTCATGTATCATGTACCTTTCCTAAGATTCCCTATGGCATTTGACTTAGAGTGTTTCATCTTACATAATGAAGAAGTGTAGTGGCATCCATTTATCAATGGCTTGAAAACCATGTCATTGTCTTCCCATAGGTACCGCGCTGAGCTAGATGCAAAATTTCTCCTGCAAGTACATATGATGGTCCCCATTTCGGAAGGCATGGACTGGTATACTAGGTTCAGGGACTACATTTTCCCACAAGTCCTAATGTCGGATCAGCCTCCTGACCTGGTGGTTATATTCATGCACGAGGAGCCTGAGAGTTCTTCTAATTCAGAATGGCCAGGGGAAGAAGGGGACTCCAACACTGAGGAGGAAGCTACTGAAGCTAGCCTCTGAAAAGAGTGGGACAACATGACCTGCGCTTGAAACTGCAAGATGTAAACAAAAGAGAGGCCGAGGGCCCACACATTTTGTAACAAAATACAAGAAAGACTTAATATAATGATTTTACTTTTCTCTTTATCTGATCTCTCTCTCTCTTGATGCTTGCTGAGCTGGAAATAATTAAAATAAATACACACCACACATATGCACATAGTATACACTATTTACTTGAAAAGAGAAGGGGACCCCTTAATAATAAGGCTTAAGATGAAAACCGTTAATCAGGAGGGAGAGGGAGTCTCCATTCATGTCCTCTAACTCCAAAGCACTGAAACTTTTACATCCTATGATGCGAAAAGGACCCTCCCATAGGCAGTTGAACTTGGTGTGCTGACCTAGTTTCGCCATCCTCTCGTTGTACTTCAGAACAAGGTCTCTAAGGGTGAAGATCACATCAGAACTCTTTTTACTATTAAACCACCATTTTATGACTTCTTGCTTGTCTTGGAGAGCTATGAAGGTGGCCTCCCTGGCTTCCTCTAATTCCATAATCTCTGCTAACCTTATGGCCATTGGACCATTTTCAGCGATATCCATAGATTTTAGCAACTGAAAGCCAAAATTTCTAGTGACAAAGGAAAAAGTGTATCTTTCCCATATACCCTCATGTAAGGGGAGATTTTGAGAATCTGCTTGGGTGTTATGCGGTCAACCCATAATGCACTCCTTAGGTGATGGTGCCACTCCCTCTTATATTCTATGCCTATCCTCTTGATAAGTCAGATCAGGTTCTTGTTAGTAGATTCTACTAGACCATTCCCTTGGGGGTAGTAGTTAGAGGAGGTTTTGAGATAAATACCTCTGCTAAGTGCGAACTGTGTGATTCGTGAGCCCGTGAAGGCACGTGCGTTATTTGATATAACGGTTTTTGGGGGGCCATACCGACAAGTCAATTCTTCTAGGAAAGCCAACACTTCATTTTCAGATGAATTTTGTTGGGGAACAACTTCAGACCATCTGGTGAAATAGTCATTGGTGGTCAGGATCCATTTATGTCTAACTGAACTTGGAGGATTGATCATCCCGACAAAATTGAGGCCCCATTGAGCAAAGGGCTCTTCCACTGACATAGGCCTGAGTGGCATGGCCGCTTTCTTACCTCTCCCTGTATAATATTGGCATTCTTTACATCCTCTTACTAGAGTGTGTACATCTTTGAACATGGATGGCTAAAAGTATCCGGCTTGGGTAATTTTGATCATGGTCGTGGGTGTTGAGAAATGGCCTCCTCAGGGGCCATAGTGAAACTCTTAGAGGATTTTATTAGCTCGGCTTCGGTCTACACATTAGAGTAGAACTCCATCAAAATTGTTTTTAAAAAGAATTTCATTTATGAGGCGAAAACCATTGTTTTGGAGTCAATAGAATCTCCTCTTGGCCGAGGGAAGATTTTCCAGAAAGGTCCCTGTCCTCATAAAAAAAATTCTTTTGTCAATCCAACTGTCGCTGGGGGTGTTGGGCATAAACATAGTCGTTTCTTCTGAGATGGCTTCAAAACCATGGGGTTCACTGTCCTACACTACATACTCACATAAGCCTCTCCCGCGGACCAGCTTTGTAGGCTTGATGTCAACATCATATTCTAGGATATTAGTGATCCAATTCACTCTTTTTTCTGTGATGTCACCCTCCATGATGTACTCTCTTAGTGCGGGATAAGCTACATACACTGTGGTCTTGTTGCAGGCAATGAAATGTCTGAATTTGTTCAGTCCTTTTATGGTAGCTAAGGCTTGCTTTTCCACAAAGTTATAGCAGAGCTCATAATCTTTGAGAGTTTTTGAATGGAAAGCTATAGGGTGCTCTCCTCCCTTTTGGGTGTCCTTTTGAGTTAACAACATGGCAATACTATGCTGACCGGAATAGACATACATTATGAAATACTTCGACATGTCTGGATTAGACAACACAAGAGCTGAACAGATGACATGCTTTATTTGGTTGAAGGCATTTTTGGCTTCAGCAGTCCATTTAAAATGTATATCTTTCTTAAGCATGAGGGTGATAGGTCTTACTATTCCAGCAAAGTCAAAGATGAAATGACTGACAAAATTGACCTTTCCCAGGAATGATTGCACTCCCTTTTTGTTGACTAGAAGGGGGAGCTCTTTAATAGCCTTGACCCAGTTTAGGTCGATAGAGATGCCTTCTTTAGAAACTATATGTCCCAGCAACTTCCCTTGAGGAACCCCGAAGATACATTTTTTTGGGTTCAAGGAGATCCCAAATTCAAGGCATTTTTGCAAGACTAACTCAAGATGATCAAAATGATCCTTCCGATGTTTGGAAAACACGGTCAGGTCATCTAGATATATCAAGATAATCTTATTAATTATCTCTTTGAAAGCCAAATCCATAGCCCTTTGGAAAGTGGTCCTAGCATTTGACAAGCTGAAAGGCATCTTTTGATATGCAAACATTCCCCACTTGGTGGTGAAAGTCGTCTTGTGTTGATCCTCCATTTTGACACTTACCTAGTTATATCCTGAGAAACTATCGAGCATAGAGAACATTTTTGACCCAGCTACAGTGCTTAATAATTGCTCCATGATTCAGGTCTCGAAAGTCCACACAAAGTTGAATATCTCCATTCTTTTTTTTTATAGGGACCAAATTTGACACCCATGTATTGTGCTTTATAGGGCAAATAATCCTTGACTCAATCAATTTCTTCAACTCCTAAGCCATGAGGGATTCGATCTTGGGATTAACAAGTCTCTACTTTTGTCAAACTGGCTTAGCTTCATTTGTGAGCTCAATGGAGTGCTAGATGATGCTAGGATCGTAACCTTTTAAATCTTCATAAGACCAAGCCATGACACCTTCATACTTATCACAATATTGAGCCAACTTTTGCCTGTCTTCAGAGGAAACACCTTTGCCCACTTTGAGGATTCTTCTGCTTCTGACTGACATTTCGGTGTAATCTCCTTTGTCTGCTGTGAGCTTCCACTTATCTTTCTTAACATCCTCATGATAAAAAAAATTCTCTAAGGTAATCAAACCATTAGGGAGCTTGTTGGATTTTAACTGATTAATTTGGTTTCCGTAAGCTTCTTTAATCCTAGGTTGCAACTGATCGGCAAACTCTCCTGAGCTTTGAATAAATAGAGCAATCTACTTATCACTTTCAAAAACCTGCCAATATGTATCATTATCAAGAATAGCCAGACGGACCATGATACTGACTGCTGGGTGGCAGGCTAAGAGGTCTACAGCTAGGTCAAAATGAGTTCCTGTGGTTGGATCTGCTACAATATTTAGTGTCTGGGGAATGCTTCTGATATTGAAAGCATCAAAACTTTCTATTAAATCCCAGACTCTAGAGCAGTAGGATCTCATATGGACATGCTTGGCACTGGATATCCCTTGAACTTGGTGTACTACTAGTTCAAAATCACCGAGGACCTTCAACATCTTAATGCCCATTTTTTCTGCCATGTTCAAACCTTGAATTAGCCCTTCGTACTCTGCTTCATTATTCGAACATGCGAACTATAGTCAGAAAGACCTTTGTATTTGATCACCTGCAGGAATGGTGAGACAAACTCTAGCTTCGGAGCCCATTTTTCATTTGGCGTCATCGAAGTGTAAAGTCCATAGTGTCGAAGACAGTTGATCTTTAGAAAATGGATCCTTGGTGAGTTTTGGGATCAGCCGATCTTCTTCAAAAATGCAATAAGTTCCTAGGCCAGTGGCATTGTAATTAGAGAAGGGGTCAGAGTCTATGAACTCATTTAGGAAAGCTTCTTGTTTGGGTGGGATTTCCCCAGTTACTTCTTTATCTTCTAAAAGCTCTACCACCTTTCGCTCATTGTGGGTTATATGAGTAGGCTCGAAATTGATCAAGGCTTGCTTAGCTATATGCTTGACGTGAAGGGATTCTGAAAGGATCTTCATCTTAATGCTGTGTTGGGTACAAATAATTAGGTGTGACCAATCCAGGGACATATATCCTCCTATTTTAGCAGTGAAGTCCCAAGACAGACAAAGCCCAAAGATGGGAAGGATATCGATGACCACTACTTCTGGAGATACTATTATACTTAGACATGCAAATAAAGTCAAAGGGAGGCTTTTGATGAGACCTATCATCTAGACTTTATTTCCATCGAGCTACATTACCCCCTTACTTAAAGGGTCATACTTAATGTTTAATACTTCGGCAATTTGCTTGGGCATGACCATGGTACTAGCACCAAAATCTATCATGGAGTTATACAAAAGTTTATTTCCAACTATAAGGGTAAGGTAAAAGGATTCGGCTTAGGTTTACCTTCTCCTTGTGCAGTGGAGGGTGAGCCTTCATTCATCAAAGAAGCAAGGGGACGTGCCTTGCTAACTGCTGAGTGGTGATCCATTCCATTTGTCTGAGAGAGCGGCAAAGCTACCACGCCAATATCCTTTTGATCATGGGACAATGCCTCCCTTAGCCTGCTTTTCTATTCTGGGATACTCAAGAGGTCCTAGATAGAGACATGAGCTAGAGCTTTCTTCAATTGCTCTACTACATCTAGTGTCGAGGGCATGAAAGCCTTAGGCTCTTTCGGTTTGTAAGGGATGAACTCCTTCCTGGGATAGGCAGAACCGATGACTGGTGGTTCGAGGGGCCTATTTGCAGGTACTGATCTCATATTGCTAGCGTCCTCCCTGGTCAAACACCTTTTAGAGTGAAGGTTGTAATTTGAATGCACCATAGGGGCTCCATCTTTTGGAGTTCCTCCATCAATAGTCAGTACTGTATCATCATCCTCCATCCATGAAAAAAGCGCTTGATCAGGGGTGATTTTCACTTCTTGTTGTAATGACATTCCTTGCATCTGAGCAACAAAAGCCGCATTATCCATGCCTGAGGATGAATAAATAGATTCATCCAGTAGTATACCTGAGTTCCTTTGTTCCGTGACCTTTTGTTGCAAATTCCCCCTTGGGAAATTCCTCGGGGCATGAGCATTGTTGAATGGAAAACACCAAGAATTGGTATCATCCGCCAAATTATTCTGACCTATAGTCAATTCTCTACCACTGTTTGGGTGGATGGCCTGTAATGGATTAGGGATGGGGACTATTTGGCCATTCGGCAGGAGAGATTTCTCAGCCCGATAATTAGGATGTTGATAGGGAGGTCAATTTCCTTGGAAGTTTTGTTGAAAAGGAGGCCTAGTAAGAGAGACCTAGGCCCTTTTTAGGTTGACAATTTCATTAGAGAAGGATCTTAAGAGATTTTTCATATCGTTGACCTCAGCAACCAAAGAGGCAGTTTGGGGAGTAGCTTGAGAAGTGGGGAATGAGTACATAGACTGTGGAGCAGAGGGGCTCAGGGCAGTTTCCTCCATGACTTGGGGAGATATTTCCAGGAAGACTGGCATTGTAGGGTGAGGTACAAGCTTTCCAGTGTCAATAAGGTTATTTTCAACCTGAACCACTAAGTCAAAAGCCTGCGGAAGAGTGTTACCCCATAAGGATTAAATCATTACTGATATGTTGGAATTGAAAGCTTTTAGATAAAATACGAAAGCCATATTTGCTAAGGGGCGGGTAGAAAATGGTATCCTTTGCCAGGTTCACTGGAAACTCAAGTTGAAATCAGTTAATGCCTCTGTAGGAGCTCTTTTGATTCTAATGAGTTGGTACATTAGGGACGATCTATCAACTTTGTCTAAGAATCTCTAAAAGAAGCAGTCTCCCAACTGATCTCAATCCCCTATAGTACTAGGGCCTAGAGATCTAAACCAATCTAGAGCTTTTCCTTTGAATGACGCTATGAGCAACTGCAAAGCCACATTCTGCTCGGTGATGCCATGTACAACACAAATAGTAGCCACATCCTGCAGATGTTCTCTAGGGGTTTTATGACATTCTCCTATGAATTTGGGAATGGCTCACCAAACTATGGGTGGAACTGGAGGAATGAGGGGGCTACCATTGTCCCATGTCACAAAATTCTAGGGAAGAACTTGTGGCATTGCAGCATGTATGATAGTGGAGAGACCCTGTGGAGGTGAAACTGAGGTGGAATGGACGGTTACCAATGGAGAAAAAAGAAGATGAGGATGTAGGGCCTATGACTCCTGGTGATAGGCCTATGACTCATAAACTAGATGGGATGTGGCTTTTAAAATAATGGTCGCACTGGGCATGCCAAAAACAGAACTATTGACTCTAAATTTTTCTTTGGGGATAAACAGCCTTATGGGAAATTCAGTGTTAGGGGACCAAATTGCATGGGGAACACTGAATGACCTCCGGGATTGAGAAGCAATCTCTTCCTTGGGTTTTGAGGAAAGGAAAAGGAAACAAATACTTTTTAAAAGTAACACCAAACTACTAGGGTGATACGCCAGACTATCAAGAGACAATGAACCAACAAAAATTAATAAACATATAACTTCTAGAAGTCCATTCAACAATCTACAAGTTCGGATCAAGAACATAATCAAAAGCCACAACCAGATTTACTTGAAAAACATATGGAAATATTCATCATGCATTCATCAGATAACAAGTGTAAAAGCATAGTTTAATCAGTGAAGTCTTAGATAAAAATATTCCCAAAGTTATCAGAATTTTCAATGACAATAGCATAGAAAACACCATTAACAGTCGGCCAAAAGAGTCATCATAAAGGCCGCAAGCATAATCTAAATAATCTTCTTCTAGCAAGACCAAAATAGTTTTTTAAGGATGGAAACAAAAGAAACTCCTACTTAGCAAACTGGATTGTTCTTTTTCTTTCTTTTTGTTCTGAAAATCCGCCCTCTCCTTTTTCAAGGAAAACAACTCCGCATTTAAAGAGGTCACCGCCTCTAAAAACAGCTTCCCAAAAATGCCAAAATGGCACAACCCCTTTTGAACAGAAAACATGGTGTGTCGCTATGGAGACCGCACCCAGCAAAACAAACCCTGAAACTTGACTTTTCACCCACAACAAACTATAGGTTAGCATGAACTGAAAAGATTTTGCCAACTGCAAACGGACTGCAGAAAAGGGCACAACATACTGAAGAAATCGCTTGCATACTGCGCTAACGAGTGGGCCCACCAAAAAAAATAGTCAGCACACATTTCCATTTTTCACCCTCACGCTGCTTCCAAAACTGGGTGCCAAAGATGAACAAAGGGAGCAACATCATGCCACCAAGTGTCCTACGCGCTCTGCCCTGCTGGCTAAAAAGGCGATCACAATCGAGCCCACCAAAAAAACTTAAACTGGGGGAAAATAAAGTGAACAAGAACTTAAAACTGCAAGATGAATTGAATTCTGCTAATGAATTTATTCTTGTTCTTCAAGAAAGGTTATCATCTGCTCAAGCTAAGGGGAAGGAACTTTTACAAAACCAGGATGATGAAGAGAAAAATACACTCAAGAAACAATGTCAGAAACTGAGTCAAGAAAACATGCTCGTGAAAAATGAAATGCAAGACCTGACTATGAGGATGTCAAATGATATTGAGGACAAAAAGAAGAAGGAAGAAAATCTTTCTATATCTCTGAAGAACAAATTTGAAGAATGTGGTAGATTGGCTTATGAAAATAATTTGTTGTGAACTGATTTGGTACAATCCCGGAATAATGAACAAGAGCTCGAGATACAAATAATGACTCTGAGAGATGATCTGACTACTGCAAGTGAGTATAAAGAAAAATTTAGGATTAGTGTCGCACAATTGGATGGTTTATTGAAAAGACAAAGGCAGAGTGAAGATTCTAGAGGACTTGGATTTGTACAAGGTGAAATCTCTAGTACTGCAAATGAAGATCAGTCAACTGGTATGCAGAACTCACCAAACCAGAGGAAACCAGTAAGGCAATCTAATGCTTACAAATTCAATTGTGGATACTTTGTTTGTAATAAATTTGGGCATATGGCTAGACAATGTAGAAATAGAGCAAATTGAAACTATAATTCAGTTCCTAGTCAATGCACAAATTGCAAGAAATATGGTCATAAGCCAGAAGATTGCAAAATGAATGTTAAGTGTCATGCATGTGGAAATTTTGGACATTTGGCTAATCAATGTAGGTCAAGGAATGACACCGGATATGTCAAAGAAATTCAAAACAACAATGTTACATGTTATGCATGAAACAAAATAGGTCATATTGCTAAGTACGACAGAAGCAAGACTACATCGGTTAGCAATGATAAAGAAAATGAGAAAGGAAAGCATAAGGTAGATGAAATACAACAAGATCACACCAAGAGATGGGTTAGAAAGTTTGAAGAACCAAGTGGAGATGCAACTATATCGTTAACTACACCATTAACTCCACCGATAGAACAGAGCATTACTGCACCAGTAGGAAATTCAACTAGTAACTGAGGCATATGCCTTAGGGGTTGGAAAATTCATTACAAATCTTTCATATTCTCTAGAATATATCTGGAAAGAAATATGGAGAGTGGTATTGATCATTGATGGAGGTTTATCTGGTATAAAATTGTGAAACCGACATTCGGTAGGGCACATCACTAAACATTTATGACAGTGATGAATAATGGTTTACTCATTGATAAAAAGGGAAAATCGACTCATTTTCACTCACCTAGCACTCGAGCAAACTAGAGTGAAGCAAAGGAGAATCATAGGCGATCAAGAGCAAGAAAAGGCATTCCAAAGAATTTCTAGCGGTTCTCTAAGAAGTAATCTGTTCGCATAATGGATGAATTGATTATGTGATGAAATGATGCTTTGCAATTGATGTCAATGCTAGCTATTATGGTGGGTTACCGATAGATAAGTTTTGGTTACCGGTAGAAGATCTAGTGTTACCGGCAGAAGAGACTATCTGTTGGACACTTCCGACATGTTTGGATCACTGAAGTATATTTGATTTCATGTGTTATATGCTCCATGAGAATGTTTTGGTCAGTTGGTATTGGCTTGCTAATCAGATGCTATCATACACTCTAGTAAACCCTTACCGACAATGGTTTAAGGCTTTACAGGTAGAGCTTTCATTAAAGAATCATGACAGGATGCATAGTTGGTGTTGTTGTAGCTTCTTCACGGATTTCAGGATGCTAAAGATGTTCTTTGATCATGCTTCAACTACTTGAAGACATTTCTTTGGCGTGATGGACCCATAATAGGTCCACTACCTATCTAGGTTATGGATTGGTATCATGCTAACGTGTACTCTACATGTTACCGGGATGTTTCAAGAGGATTTATGGATTTGTTATTGTTGTTTTGGTCTTAAGCCGATAAGGCATATCATTGTAATATGAAATTATGTATTGATCTTATTGTAATATCTTTTAAGTGGCTGACCTAATCTGTTTAGGCCATAGGGTTTGTATAAATAAACGGTATAAACTCTTTGTAAAGTATCATGGTTATTGGAAAGGTCATGGTCAAGGAATGTAGTGTGTGAATATTGAAATATCATTCAGGCAGAGGAGTTTATCGATCATTGGTAATCAAATTGGATTCAGAAGAGGATTTAGTCCTCTGGCATTGAGCTTAACCGAGACTATAATCATGCATGGTAGATGCTATTTCTGGCAGTTCACTCTATTGGATTGTTGTCCATTTATCTTGAGATGGTTGTAGCCTCTCTGTAGTCAGTGATACTCTTTTGTAATGAGTAGTACACTCTAGGAAGTGTGCCTTCCTACAAGTGCAGGCCCCTCATTGTATCACATACTTTCTACAGAAGTATCATCTGACTGTGGGTAGGCTTCTAACCGTGGTTTTTCACTTTCTGGGTTTTCCACGTACAAATCATGGTGTTATGTGGTATGGTTGCTTTGCATTTATTATCTGGTTAATTGTTAAGTTGTATTGTTTACCGGTATCTATTCCTACCAGCATCTATATGTGTTTTACTGGTACTTGATTTGTTAAAGGTTGTATTGTGGATTAAAGGTTATATTGTGGATTAAAGGTTGTATTGTGTATTAAAAGTTATAATCTGTTAACAACTGATTCACCCCCCCCCCCCTCTTAGTTGTTCACCGGTTATCCTAACAATTTGTATCAGAGCTTTGGTCCTCTTTTACAGAAGCTTAACCACTTGAGGTAGATCCTATGACAACTAACACTTCTAATCCACCAGCAACTATCTTCAGAAGAGAAATCCCTAAGCTTGATGGAAAAAATTTTGGGATATGGAAAATTCGAATGGAGACTCATCTTAGATGTCTTGGAAAAGATATTTGGGAGATCACTGAAAAAGGATACACACCTTATGATCTGGCATCTAGCAATCGTGCTCCTATAGACTTAAATAAGAATATTGAAAATGATTGCAGAGCTAGAGAAGCCCTCTTATGTGCACTTACTGATCAACAGGTCATGGGATTGACTAATAAATCATCAACTAAGGTTATGTGGGACAAATTGCAAACTTTGAATGAAGGTGATCCTACTGTCAAATTGCTAAACTTGATGGCTACAGGGTAAGATATGAAAACTTGAAAATGGAAGATAATGAAAGAATTGTTGTGTTTATGGAAAAAGTAAATGAGATTGTTATGGGAATTCAATGTTGTGGAGGATTTCTAAGTTAAGATGAAATATTTTTGAAATTGTTGAGAGCCCTTTCACTGACTTACAAAATGAAGGCAACTGCAATTAATGAGTTAAGAACAATGGCAAAGACTTCGATTAACAAAGACATTCTAATTGGGAAATTATCTGCTTTTGAGCTTGAAGAATTTGGATCTTCTAGAGCTATAGAATATAAACCTTCTTTTCATGCATCATCATCAACATCTACCGGCAAAAGTGATTGGAAAGCCCTATATGCAAAATAATTGGAAGACATGAGGAAAGAAGATGAAGAACCTGAGCAACTTGAAGCTTTATTTGCTAGAAGAATACCTAAAGAACCAAATGGAAGTAAGTATGAAGGAAAAGCACCTTTTAAATGTTTTGCATGTAATAAGATTGGTCATTTTGCATCTAGATGTCCTGAAAGGAATGCAAGGTTGAGGAAAGAGTTAAGAAATCTTATAAGCTCAACCAGAACATATATAGATTCAAGAAGAGTAAACAATGCTACATAGAAGATGAGGAAGGAGTAACTGATGACTTTGGAGATGAACTGGCAGAAGACTTTGCTAATGGATCTGGGAATGGAAAATAATGGGTGTTCTATGCTTTAAAAGAAGATGAACTAGAACTGGCTATCAAAAATCAAGAAAAGGCCCTGGTAGCAAAAGTTGAAGATAAGGATGGATGGGTAATTAATAGTGGATGCTCACATCATATGATTGGAGATAAAAGGAAATTTTGGTCCCTGGAAGAATACAATGGCAGTCAAGTCAGATTTAGAGATAACAAGGCATGTATGATCAAAGGTAGAGATATTATTTCTTTGGATGGCAAGCATATTATTGATAATATCTATTATGTAGAAGGTTTAAGGCATAATCTTTTGAGTGTTGGTCAATTGGTTGACAAGGGTTTTCAGCTTCAGTTTAAAGATAGAAAATGCAAAATCATAAACAAAACTGGTTTGGAGATTGCAATCGATATTCAGAAAGGAAGTAATATCTTTCACTTGAACACTGGTAATAAGAAATGTGTGATTTCTCATATTGAGAAGAGTTGGTTATGGCATAAGAGCTTGTGTCATGTTAATTTTGATTGTATTGTTAAGATCAGTTCAACTAAGGTAGTTAGAGATATACCTAAGATTATGAAGCCACATAATCTGGTATGTAGGGAATGTCAATTGGGTAAGCAAGTCAGAAGTTCTTATAAGAGCATACATGATAAATCTAAGTATGTACTTGATTTAATTCATACTGACTTATGTGGTCCAGCAAGGACAAGAATTTTTCAAGGTGATAGGTATTTCATGTTGATTATTGATGACTATTCTAGAATGATGTGGTCTAAGGGAGAAGTCTAAAGCTTTTGAGAAATTCAAGATCTTTAAAGTGAAGGTTGAAACTGAAACAGGACTCAAAATCAAATGTCTAAGATCAGATCATGGTGGTGAGTTCACTTCTCATGAATTTAATAGTTATTGTGAGACAAATGGAATCAGGAGACAATTATCTGCACCTAAGACTCCTCAGCAAAATGGAGTAGTGGAAAGAAAGAAGATAACCATTTTGGATGCAGAAAGATCTATGATGATGGAAGCCAAATTGCCTTATATCTACTCGAGAGAAGCAATGAGTACAATAGTCTACACATTCAACATAATTCACATGAAAGGTGAAACCGGTAAGACCCCTTATGAACTATGGTTTGGACATACACCTACTGTTAAATATATCCAAATTTTTGGAAGTAAATGCTATATCAAAAGGGATGATTCAATTGGAAAGTTTGATTCTAGATGTGATGAAGGGATATTTCTTAGTTATTCAATTCAGAGAAAAGATGTTATAACCAAATATTGCAGAAAATTATGGAGAATGCTGATGTGAAAGTGGATGAACAGTACAAAAATAATTTTATATCATATGACAGGGAACCATCATTGGAAATGATCATAACTGAACCGACAATGCCTCAACCAGTATAGGAAGCTGAGACAGTCACACCAACACAATCAGAAAATTCAACTGTGACTGATGATCAGAGCAGTGAACCTGAAGTTCAAAAGACACCAAGGTATGTAAGATTAAATCATTTTGAAGATCAAATTATTGGAGATAGAAACAAGGGAGTTATGACAAGAAGAAAATTGGCAAATGAAAAGGTATGTCTTATTTCTCAAGTTGAAACAACAACTGTTATTGAAGCTTGTAAGGATAAACATTGGTTAAAGGCT
This sequence comes from Cryptomeria japonica, assembly GCF_030272615.1. Lineage (NCBI taxonomy): Eukaryota > Viridiplantae > Streptophyta > Pinopsida > Cupressales > Cupressaceae > Cryptomeria > Cryptomeria japonica. The sequence continues at coordinate 365,474,998 of NC_081411.1, forward strand.
ATGAAGATGAATTAGATCAAATAGAGAAGAATGAAACTTGGTCTTTAGTTCCCAGCCTCAAAATAGGAATGTTATTGTAACTAAATGAGTTTATAGGAATAAACTAAATGAGGATGGTCAAGTTGTAAGAAACAAGACTAGATTGGTTTGTAAAGGATATTCTCAAATGGAAGGAATTGATTATGGTGAGACATTTGCACCTATAGCTAGAATTGAAGTTGTTAGACTATTTCTTGCCTATGTAGCTTATAAGAACTATAAGGTTTATCAAATGGATGTTAAATGTGCATTTTTTAATGGTGAGCTTGAGGAAGAAGTTTACATTGAGCAACCTGATGGATTTTCACTAACAGATGATAAATATATGGTTTGCAGATTGAAGAAAGCTTTATATGGATTGAAACAGGCTCTTAGAGCTTGGTATGCAAAGTTGGATAAATATCTTTTGAAGCTTGGTTTTACTAAAGGCAGTGCTAATAGTAATTTATATTATAAGTTCACTGATAATGATATTCTAATTATTGAAGTTTTTGTTGATGATATCATTTTTGGAGGAGAAGATAATTTGTGCATGGAATTTGCTAACAACATGAAGAATGAATTTGAAATGTCCATGATTGGTGAGATGAAATTTTTCTTAGGCTTACAGATTACTCAAACTGATAAAGGCATATTTATCTATCAAACTAAGTATCTAAGGGAATTGTTGAAGAAGTTTGGTATGGATAATTCCAAACAGGTAAGTACTCCTATGGCTACAAGTGAGAAATTATCTATCAAGGATACTTCTACACCAGTAAATCTGAGAAGGTATAAGTCTAGGATTGGTGGTATCTTATATCTAACTCAAACAAGACCTGATAATATGCATGCAGTAAGTATTATTTCAAGATATCAAAGTGATCCTAAAGAAAATCATGAATGTGTAGTAAAGTGGATATTCCAGTATTTGGAAGGAACAATAGAATATGGTTTATGGTATTCTAAAAATGATGATTTCACTTTATGTGCATACACTAACTTAGATTGGGCAGAAGATACTGATGACATGAAGAGCACTTCTGGTGGAGGTTTCTTTCTTGGAAAGAAACTAGTTTCATGAATCAGCAAAAAACATTCATGAATTTCTTTATCTACTACAGAAGCTGAGTATGTTGTAGCAGCAACTAATTTCACTCAATTCCTATGGATGACGCAAATGTTGAAGGATATCAAGGTAAATTGTAGTGAACCGGTAGTTATCAACTATGATAACTCTACAGGTATTGACATGTCTAAGAATCTGGTATTTCACTCTAAGACTAAGTATATTTCAATAAAGTATAACTTTCTGAAGGACAAGGTAGAAGCAAAAGAAATCAAATTGGTTTATGTGAACACTAAAGAGCAGATTACAAACATATTCACTAAACCACTATAAGGAATCATTTGAGTATTTGAGAGATAGATTAGGGGTTTCTACACTTCCGGTAGAGACTTCATTGATGAATTTTGTCATCAGTATGACATGCATTACTAGAGACATTATTCATTCCGACACTAATGAGTGGTGCTACTACTCAGGGGGAGTAGTCAGCTTTGAGTTTCAGAGGTTTATATCATTGCTTTGATATTTTTGTCATATTTTTGGCATTGATGTCAAAGGGGGAGTGTTAGTAATGTGAAAAATCATTTAGAACCTTACAGAGATATCATTCACAGAGAGTGAGCTATTGATTGTTGGTTGTCTTCCACAGGGGGAGACTTGCTTGGCATTTTTTGGTACTTAGATGTTTTTCACATCTAGTGTTGCCATCAATACCAAAGGGAGAGATTGTTGGCATAATAGATGAATTGATTATGTGTTGCATTGATGTTTTGTCATTGATGTCAACACTAGATGTTATGGTTGGTTACTGACAGACAAGTTTTGATTACCGGTACAAGATCTAGTGTTACCGAAAGAAGAGACTATCTGTTGGACACTTCCGACATGTTTGGATCAATGAAGTATATTGGATTTCATGTTTTATATGCTCCATGAGCATGTTTTACTCAGTTGGTATTGGCTTGGTAATCGGATGCTATCATGCACTCTAGTAAACCCTTACTAGCACTAGTTTAAGGCTTTAACGGTAGAGCTTTCATTAAGGAATCATGATAGGATGCATAGTTGGTGTTGGTGCAACTTCTTCATGGATTTCAAGACGATGAAGATGTTCTTTGATCATGCTTGAATTTCTTGAAGACATTGCTTTGGCGTGATGGATCCAGAATCGATTTGGTACCTATCTAAGTTATGGACCGGAATTATGCTAACGTGTACTCTAGACGCTACTGAGATGTTTTGAGAGGATTTATGGATCTGTTATTGGTGTTTTGGTCTTAAGACGATATGACATATCATTGTAATATGGAATTATGTAATGATCTTATTCTAATATCTTTTAGGTGGCCGACCTAATCAGTTTAGGCCATAGGGTTTGTATGAATAATAGGTATAAACTCTTTGTAAAGTATCATGGTTATTGGAAAGGTCATGGTCAAGGAATGTAATGTGCGAATATTGAAATATCATTCAGGCAAAGGAGTTGATCGATCATTGGTGATCAAATTGGATTCAGAAGAGGATTTAGTCCTCCGACATTGAGCTTAATCGGGACTGTAATCATGCATGATAGATGCTATTTCTGATAGTTCACTCTATTAAATTGTTGTCCATTTATCTTGAGATGGTTGTAGCCTCTCTGTAGTCAGTGATACTCTTTTGTAATGAGCAGCACACTCTAAGCAGTGTGCCTTCCTGCAAGTGCAGGCCTCTCATTGTAACACATACTTTCTGCAGAAGTATCATCTGACTATGGCTAGGCTTCCAACCATGGGTTTTCCCTTTTTGGGTTTTCCATGTACAAATCATGGTGTTATGTGGTATGGTTTCTTTGCATTGATTATTTAGTTAATTGTTAAGTTGTATTGTTTATCGGTATATGTTCCTACCGACATCTGTATGTGTTTTACCGGTACCTGATTTGTTAAAGGTTGTATTGTTTATTAAAAGTTATAATTTGTTAATGACTGATTCACCCTCCTCTCCCCTCTCAGTTGTTCATTGGTTATCCTAACATAATCAAGATCTTTCAACTGGCAGTAATAGATACTACACCAAGTGGCGAAGCCACCAGTGCAAAAGAGGATGAGAAAAGGGATACACTGGAAGAGGATAAGGAAAATAAGACTGATAAGACACCCAGTACCATACTAGTAGTTTATTCCCCAGCAAAAATTTTGGCAATTGAAACTTCTCAAGTTGAGTAGAAATCAATCATAGAGATGAGTCCCATAGAGCTAATGATGATGGTTACTCAAAAGCTAATGAAAGAAGGATCTACAGACAAAGGAATAATAGATCAATCAATAACAGTTTTGCATAGATTGATTCCTGATTGTATGATTGAAAATAAAGAAAGCCCTTTCGGCAAGCTTAAGGAATCGACATAGCACATATCTAAAAAATTTCAATCCTTACAGCAGATTTCCAATAGGAAAGCACTTAAAAGATTTACTCTGGCCAAGAAAGTCACTTTTGACCAAATTATTGAGACAGAGAAGAGGAAGGTTGAAGAGAAACTTATACTTATTGAAAACTCTTTGAAATAGTGTACTAACATCTACAAGGTATGTTATAATATAGAGATTCTTACAGAAAATGTAGATAAGAGGATAAAGGAGTTACATGAACATATTGCTAATATTGCTAATTCTTTTGATGGACTAACTTCACTTACAATATCCATTGATGGAAAAATTTTGACTTTGGAGAACCAATTTTTTTCTTTTGAAAAGGAAAGAGACAAGATTATTTAGAGAGAAAGGAGTCTTAGAGGTTTGGTGAGTCCAAGATTGGATTCACTTGGTGTACATAAGAGGGAATGTATGGATATTCTTGCGAAGCCCACACCGACAGAAGTCACTAAGAAAGAAACACTTGGACATTTAATGAGTGGACTTGTATCCATATCTGAAACATTAAAAATTGGCTAGGATACCTATATACAGTTGCTAGAGAAAGCTTATCCAAAAATCTTGCAATTGGTCAAGCTCTGGTAAAGTAATCTCTAATCATTCTTTCAATTCTTTCACTGGTCTTGGGCATTGATTCCAAAGGGGGAGTGTATATTATGTGAAAAATATGTATATGTATATAATCCTAGGGGGACGATATCAGACATAGAGTATATTGCAGACAGAGTCAATCAGCTCAGGGGGGGCATGTTTCAATTGAACCGGCAGGGAATCCATTTTTCACATGAATGTTGTCATAAATGCCAAAGGGGGAGATTTTTGGAAATTGACACTCATTGGATTCATGGGTTATCATTTATTGCAACATGATACTCTAGAAGGAATATACCAACAAATACCAGCATTGGAGGCATACACCAGCAGATACTAGCATTGGAGTATTTAGGGTCATCACCGGTACCAGTACTAGCACCAACATCCAGCACTTCAGTGAAGCCGACATTAGTCTGGGATCTAAAATATTTTTATTTATAAAATAATTTTTAATTATTGTATAGGGCCGACTTTGAATATCTTTTGTATTGTAGGCCAACATAAGGAACATTGTTTGTAAAGGGTATATAAGTCTGTCTGTTAAGTCATTTTGATATATGAAAAGGTAGTATAATAGAGTGATGTGAAGGATATATATGTAGTGTTAGGATTCCCACAGATACTGAGAGGGGGGGGGTGAATCAGTATCTAACTGGTTATAATATTTTCTTAACTTAAAACATGTAAAGCATATCAATATTGTATACCGGTAAATAGAAAGTAATGCAATAAACAAAGATAACAGCAACCACATGAAAAACACACCATAACACAGTAGTTTAATGAGGAAACCCAATGTGGGAAAAACCTTGGTGGGATTTGTGACCCACAATATTCACTTACTGGCCAATAAGAGAATATTACTGCTACAAGAGGGGCCTAAACATGCAGGAAGGCCAAGTGCCTAGAGCTCACTACTCAATTACAAAATGGGAAGTGTCACTATCTTACAAAATGGATTATATAAATCCAATGTCTTGTACTTCTTCAAAATAGAATCTATTATGCCAAATTTAGTATCAGTTTATAGCTTTGCTTCATACATAAACCCTTAAACTATAATTCGCATAATAGGTCCATCTTATTTTGCCTATCTTCTTCCTTACAAATATTCTATAATGATCTCTTATATATATGAGTCATTTTACAACTTGCCAAGTCAGCTTACAATGATTTTACAATAATTAAAAAAATATATTACAAACAAAATTCTTGTCGGCTTCTATGTCGGTATGCTTCCTTTCACTACCGGTGGTCTATGTGCTGGTGTAGAGTCTGTCTTTGTTGGTGCCAGTAAATTGTCTTGCCGGTGTCATAGGATTGCAAGGTTGCCATCAATGACAAAACCTTCAATCACCTACAATCTCTCATTGGAGTGTGCATTTGCCAACAATCTCCCCCTTTGTCATTGATGGCAACAATCATGAGAAAAATCCAAAAATTGTTATCCAAAAAGAATCTGTCGGAATTGTCTTACCAAAAATTTATGTACCAAAAGAATATGTGCTCCCCCTGAGCTAATAAGCCAACTTCTAATTATTTTTATCATACCACTACTCCCTCTTTGGCATCAATGACAAAGGTTGTCAAAGTGTCAATGAGTGTGGTTTCCTATTTCATCCTTGTAACTGGTTGGTTACAATTTGAAATAGATCTGCTAAAACTAGATTCAGGCTCTCAATGAACTTTTTGATGTCTTTTATTGCAGCCTCAGTCCTCTGAACTATACCAGTGAGGTGTTGCATTTGCTCAACCAGTGTTTTCTATCCTTGAATCAAAGCATCAGATATTTCTTTTCTTAAGGAGGCGAGGTAGTCCAATTTTGGACTGAGTCTCCATTTTAGATCTTTAGCCTTTCCTTTTATTCTTTCCTTCTCTCTTTCCAACTTTAGTAGTTCTTCCTCAAAACCTATTATTTTCTTCTCAAAAATTGATAAGGAATCAAATGAATTAATGAAATTATCAGCTAGTTGATTTATTTTCTCTTGTATCTTGTTGATCTTCTTGTCTATATCAACTGTCAAAAAGTTGGTTTCACATGTATCCCTGTACAAAGTTTTGAATTCCTTCAGTGTACTACATAGTTCCGGTAAAAGAGTGTCATATTTCCTTGTACACTTCTTTATTTCCTCCTCAAAGAGTTTGTGTTTTTCTTTCTCTAGTCTCTCCTTGGGTGCTTCCTCTTTTATTTGATCAACTATCACAGTGTTGTCAGTAATATACTTAGACAAAGTGTCAAGTTGACCTAAAGAATCTTTATTATCTACATTACATTTAGGTGCTATCATTTTCAAAATTGGAATTGTGTCATCAATTGCCTTGTATGCTTGTGAGCTACACTCTGTTATCTTCTTGATAGAATCTAGAAGAACTTCAGTCACATTAGTTGGTTTGAATTCTGCATTTGATGAACCAACAATTTGTATTCCGCCGGTGGGAGAAATTTCCTTGCTTGTGGTGACCTCTGGTAGGTTAGTTTGTGTTTCCATTTCTTTAAGAAAATCTTTAGATTGCTCAACTGATGTCGGTGCCACTGTCTTTGTATCAACCTATTGCTGAGAGGGAGCCTGTTGCTCTATTTGTTTCTCAGTGTTGTCATCTGTCAGCTTACCTTCTGTACTATCTCTTACGGGTGGCTCATTAGCCATATCTATTTTCCCTATTGAATCCTTATCTACCACAATATTAACTTTCTGAGTGTCAATGTCCACTGTATATAACACCTTAGAATTGGGATTTGTGTCCTCTTGTGGTATGTCCATACTCTCACTAGCCGGTTGATTTTCAGTGGCAACTACCAGTGGAGAATCCAGAGGTGGTGGGGACAAGTTATCTGTTATTTTTATGCTACGTGGTCCACCAACCTTACCTTTTCCTTTATCCTTATCCTTCTGATATACTTTGATGGGTTTAGGGTTTCTATATTCTTCCTGATTTGCCTTCTCTACAAGGAATATGTCCCATGCATTAGTTGTTTCCTCTGCAACCTCATTCACTCTACCAACCATAAGTGCTACATGTCGGTGTGCAATTGAAAATACTGACCGGTTAGCCTCAAAGATTAGATCATCTATCTCTTTTGGTGAGTTAACTGGATATACAGCAAGAATTTTTTCAATTTTTATTTTCTTATCAAGCTCTACAATAGCTTCCCTTCTAGCTTCAAGTCTTTTGAACAGTTCTACCGGTAATTCATCTACAACTTGCATTACAAATTTCTTCTAAATGTCCAAGTGTAGGATTACTCTACTTTTCAGCTTTTTCTTTGTCATCAGTTGATAATGAATCATACAATTTATTGATGTTTTTCATCTTTCTATCCTCTGTAATTTCACTTAGGAGTTTGTGAATTTGAGCAATGGTTTGTTGAGTCTTCTTCTTGGGTGTTAACTTCTTCTTTGGAGTTAAATTCCTAGCTAGTGGCCTTACTGCCTGTTGTTTCTGTTTGGTTTTTCTAGGAGAAGTTGTAGATACCGGTGAAGGTTTCATTTTTCTCACACCTCTTTTAAATTCAGCTAGTATATCACTTTCTAAAGAAGTTGCAACCAGTGAAAGGTGAGTTTTTGGTTGGAGTTCTTCTAACTCATCTTTTGTAATACCAGTTCTCTTGAGTACATCTTCCTTAATAGCTTTTGCTTGCCTCGATCCTCTTCTTATTGTTGCTTCAACCTTTTTAACATTTTTCTTTGATTGGATTTGTTTTTACATAGTCTCAGCACTACCAAATACTGTTATTATTTACTAAGTTGTCATTAGTTTTATGTCCAAAGTCATCTTATATATTCTAGTCAGTTATTACTACCGAAATATTTAGTTCGGTAAGCACTAAAGTAGGTGGTTACAGAAGAAAGGAGTCATAGAGTTAAGTATACACCAAGCTATCTACCGAGTAACGTTCTATGTTTACCAAGCACTAAAGAAGATATATCGAGTAATCTGAACTGAGCAGAAACATGTTACTAGATTCAATGAACCTGGACACATATGTGAAAACGTATTACAAGAATCGGGGAACAGGAAACTGTTATCACATAGGAAATTGCACTCCAAGATTTTATATGATTTTGAGGAAGTTTATCCAATAGAATAAGTTCTATGATTATTCATTCAATGAATCTTGTTTTGTAAGCTTGATGCATGAACCAATCACCATCCCAAAGATCTATTTATACAGAGTGATTTCAGAATTAAAGAAGAGAGACATGTGTGACAAAAGAATTAGAAAGGAAAATCATAAGAGGACACATTGAGTTGTGACTTTTACGACTGACAGTGATATTCAGAGGTCACCAAGAGAGTCTTCAGAGAACAGTTTTAGGGACAGGCTAAACAGAAGGGTTTGCCGAGTTGTTTTATCAATTACTGAGGGTAAAAGACTCTAACAAAGTCTATAAATTGTAAAGCCTTTAACCAGGTGCAGCATTTTGTATAAGTGTTGTAAAATCCTTTAGCAAGGTAGATCTAAAGATCTTAATACTCCTAATAGGGTAAGCTATCAGAAATAGCTAAACATGTAGCTCTAACCGAGCAACCTTTATTATTGCAGTAGTGAAGTTGTGGGTGCCATCCCCACCGCAGTTTTTCTCTCTAACAAATAGTTTCTGTGTAACCAAAATATTTGTGTCATGGAGTGAAATGTGTATGAATGCCATTTCTATATTTATGTGTTAGCTTTATATTATGAAATTAGAAATTTACAATTTATGTTTATCAGTAAGATTGTTTTTGAAGAAAAGTTTTGAAGTACTGATTCACCCCTCCCCTCTTAGTACATTAGCTTTCCTAGTTGGACCTAACAATTGGTATCAGAGCTTCAATCTTGGAAAAGGGTTTAACAACCTAAAGAGAAAGATCTTATCAATGGAAGGCTACAAACAATCTTAGAGAATTGTAAATCTTCCAGAAGAATTGGATCATGTTAATCAAGAGATTGCAGATATGCAGAGACAACTGCAAAGATCTCTGAAAGTCAAAAGAAGGTTGTCTGATGATTTACAGGACTCACAAGAGTTGGTGGAGCAAATTGAGACATCATCTGAGAATAGTATATCAGAAGAGACTGAAGAAATGATTGGTGAATTGAAAGAGAAGAACAAAGAACTGACTGAACAGCTAAAAACAATGAAAAGAGAACATGAAGATTTTAGCACACAGATGACTGAAAATCTTGATGTGTTAAGAATAGCTGAGGATAACATAAGAGACATGGAAAGGGAAAAACAAAACCTAGAAGCATTAGTGTCTAAAAAGAATGATGAAATCACAAGAATGATTGGAATTCAACATAATTTTTCTGATAAATTGGGTTATGTACACCATGAAGCAAATCTAAAAGAAAATGAGAATCAAGCATTGAAACTTGAATTATCAAGATTGACCAATGAACTTGAAGCAGAGAAGAAATCAAAAGAAACACTGAATAAAAGTTATGAAGCATCAAAGATGTTGGATAAGAAACTAAATATAAGAAGACCCAACAAAGATCCAGGACTCGGTTACAAAGAAAAACACCTGACCGAGAAAGGGAACAACACCACCGAGAGAGGGGAATCATCAAAGCAAGCTGAAAACAAGGATAATATCAAAGGAAAGAAGCCTATCTGCAACTATTGTGGTAAACAAGGACATACTGCCAACATGTGCCAAATCAGAAAAGGTAAGCAACCAAATGTCACTAGGTCTAATGGTTATTGTTACAATTGTAATAAGTATGGTCACACATCTAAACAATGTAGGACAAAGTCGGCTAGCAATTTTCATAAGGAAAAATTCAAGGGGTTTTGCAAAAACTACGATAGATATGGACACAGTAGTGAGAAGTGTTGGTTTAAGCAGAAAAATTATATGAGATCTTCACACTAAGCAAATACTAGAAACTACTTAACTCACACAGATCTTAACCGACAGTATACTACAGTTCCATGGGATTACAATACAAGGATATGGTGCGAATGTTGTGGAAGATATGGACATATAAGTGCCAACTGCATAATAAGGTTTGAAATGATCAACCGAAGATCATGGAGAAATCCAGGAATGGCATGCTTTCATTGTCATAAATTTGGACACTTGGCTAAGAACTGCAAAGATCAACCCAGAGGAGATAATGAGGAGATAAAAATATTACAAAAAATCTGGGAAAGAAAGGAAATTGAGTCAAAAAATGAAGAAAATGAAGAAAATGAAGAAAGCACCTTACCTACCGAGTTAGGTGCATCTCCTTCAAATTAATCAGCAAAGGTATGAAGGGACTGCATTATCTCAAGGTTAGATCCTAACAGTTCCTATTTTATCATACACTTAATTTCAAAATCTGCATAGGTAGGATGCATTAGCAAGTTTCAAATTCTATCTAGTGTTTTGGAGTACTAGAGAAGTCGGTAAATGCAGGAAGCCTGTCTAAGTCGGTAAAAGCATAAAAGGAAGTTAATCGGTTTAGTGGAACTAAGTGCATTTAATGTTTTCTTACCTAACTACACAAAGCCTGATAAGGCAAAATGTGTACTTAATGTTCTTTGCACGGTCATTTTACACATACCAGTTATCAAAGAGCAGAGCTAAGCAATTCAAAGGCGAGAAAACATCTCCCGAGCAAATTTCAAGGTATTTATACAGTATTCTCAATGCATTTGCAAGATAGTTAACCAATCAACATCAGTTGTGAACATCTGCATTATATTTACTAAGTCGAAAGCATTTTTGGGTTAGTTAAAACCCTAAACTCTTTCATTAGTAGAAATCCAAGTTTGTGATGGCTCCTAAGGTGCAGAAACCTATTGTAGTTGAAACTATTGAGAAGCCCTCACTGAAATATTCCTTACCTCCAAAAGTTGCTTATGAACGCGATGAGAAAACTACATTTTCTCTTATTCTAGATAGGGTTCTATTAGTTGAAGATGTCAGATTCTACACTAAGTGTCGTGTTGAAGAGCTAGGTCATACCGAGATCAAGGACATGTATGAATAGTTATGTACCGATGGAATCCTAGACAACAAGTATGAACATATCAAAGTCAAGGGATTGACCGAAGCCCTAACCTACCCTTGAGTTTTCAAACCCCAATGTGTTAAATTTGTTTTAGGCAGAGTTCATGATGACTTTATGTGGTTAGAGGATAAACCATTCAAAATCAACAAGGAAATCATTCACATAATAACCAAGTACCCTATATACGACCATGCCCGAGCACAAAAAATGATTTCATGGAAGGAATTGATATCTTTAACCGGAGTTGAGTCTGATTGCAGAGGTCTTAAATTGAATAATGTTATAGATGCAAAGCTAAAATTTGCAATTAGAGTCATAGGTTATTGTTTCTTTCAATCGGCAAGAGAGAATAGTGTACCTTGTGGAGCCGTAGATTTGGCCTAGAAGATAGTGAAAAAGGGTATGAAGATTGATCTATGTGAAGTATTGCTGAAAAACATATTCGAAAATCTCAATACTATAAGGAAACCTAAGAATAATAACTCGGCAAACACACTAAAGTTTGGGTCACTCTTAGTATGCATTTTTTTCTATTTTCAAAAATTCTTCCCATCAGTCGGTAACATAGTTTGGAAATTACACCGACCAATCACCCATCAAATAAATGACTTTATCAATCAGTTAGGTGATAACTTCAATGGAATTATGGATGATTACTTCAGCAAATTTCAAGAAAAGATGCATAACAAGTACAGAATTCCACCTCAGTTAGTGGAAAAATATAAGGATGATATATGTTTTGAAGTGGACACCGACTATTGTTATATCAATGCAGTAGAACCTAGGACTCAATCTCTACCGGCCATGGGTTATGAGATGGATTTTGATATTTCTCAACAATAGATAGATGCCCTTTTGACACTTCCAAGGCATGCTAGCGAGATCAGGTATGGTACCTATGAAGAGGTTAAAGAAAAAGTGAAAATGAGCATAGTAGTACCAAAGGCTACAAGAAAAGCCACTAAAATGATCAAAGTGCTCACTGAGAAATTTGGAGAAGGTTCTGCCTCCACTCCTAGCAAGAGTGATCAACTTGCAATTGAGGAAGAATCTGAGGCTCAAGAAGCAGCAATTACTCTAAGCACCGAGTTGCCAAAAGGCAAAATTTTGAAAAGGAAGAAACAGGATACATCAAAGGTGTCACCGACTCCTCTAGTGAAGCACCCCTACACTAGGTCATCTGTAGTATCTCCCGATAAGAAGCAGAAAAATGTTGAAACACCTAAGGTAACAAGAACTTATAAGAAGTCAAACAAGAGACTCATTTTGAATAAAGAGTCAAGTGACACAGAATCTGAAGATGCAAACAAATTTCAGATTGTTAAAAGCACCAAGGATGATGTTCATAGTGTGGACAATTTTTGTACAAATTTGAAACAATATGGTGGATTTGGGTCATTCAGATATGTAAAATATGACTCCAGAACTGAAGATGAAAAGAGGCAAATAAAAGAATTAGTAGTTTGCACACTTCTTAAATTCTGAGTAGTTCCTCTGGAAGTAACTGAATTTCTTCCTAAAACATTGTATTCACACATTGACACTAGGTGGCAATATGCAATGAACTCGGAGAAACAGGTTAGAGAAAGAGTTTTGGTACATCTCTTTCTAGATTTGTCAATAGAAGACATAAGGAAACATTTGAAGAATTACAAGACTAACACAAGCAAACGGCCTTGAAAATGATGAATGGTCTATATCTCAAAGTTGAGAATGAAACCAAAGTCAAATGGCAATAAATATTCAAAATCAGGAATGATGAGCATGAACATGAAGTTTAAATAGTTGACATTACCGAGCAAGATCTTGCTCCAACTATTCATCTTGATGAGAATGTCATGGACATTGAGGCACTGGAACAAGAGATGATAGAAGGAAATGCCTATGCCAAACTAGTATCCAGTGAATCAGTTTTGGAGCAAGTCAAATCCTATCCTCTGGTAACTCAGCAAGTTTCAACTGAGAAACCTCAGGACACTGATCAAGGCAAAGAAGGTCAACAGTCTACAAAAGAAGAATCTACTTCTCAAGCCACTGGGGAACAAACTTCTCAAGAACCTGCATGCACTTAAACTATTGCCACTGAGACCCCAAGCAACAATTCAACCAAGGACACATCAGAGGCTAAGGGAACCGACAAAAGTGTTGCCTCTACCGAGCAACCTACCGAGGGTGATCAAGCCTCCAAAGAAATTGTACTTGTTCAACCGATGAAAGACTCGTCATCCAAAGAAAGAAAAGTGAAGAAGCATATTTTCAAGGTAGATCTGTCAAAGCCTATTGTGTTGCCAAATGTTGACATCTCAAAACTAAAAGGGCAAGCACTTATTGAATTTGAAGAACTATGCAAAGCCAAAGCAGAGCAAGAAAGACAAATGGCTATTCAGAAGAAGAATTGAGTACTTCAGAAGGTTAAAGCATTATTAACAGACATGCTACCTGAAGCTACCGTGAATGAAGATGCTACCATCCATATGCAACTAGATGAATTACTCTCTAAATTAGAAGCATCAAGAGTAGATGCATCCGAATACCTTAGCAAGTTGAAGGACAAAGAGCTAATTGCCAAAATGATTGAAGAAGTGCAGAAAGCCATTGATATAGGTAAAGTCAAGCTTGTTGGACTCATTGCTAAGTTGACCCCTCAACTCAAACATATTCTTTATTTATTTCAGAAACTCTATACATTTTCATTATTTCTTAAGGATATCAAACATAAGACCGAAGTCATTGAACAAGAGATTTCAAATCTCTCAAATAAATTGACCATCGAGCCAAATTTTGTTTAGAATTTCTATACCAAGCTACAAATTCTTATGGCTCAATAGTTAGAACTTTGGAAAAAAGAGCATAAAATAAGGATGGATATTATGACTCTTCAGACCTTATTTATTCCCCACTTATCATCAGTACAAGAGTAGATCAACCGGGCTACCCACCTAGCCACTCAGCCAGAGGGAAGTAGTTTAGATGGATTGATTTTACTATTAGCTGATATTACAGCTCAGAATTCCCTAATGGACAGTGTCAAGGATGCACTCTCCACTGCTCTCACTGACGCCAGTACAAAATATAAATCTATTTTTGACCAGTTACCTCCACCTAATGGCAATTAGTTTCGAGTTTTGTCAAAAAGGGGGAGTGTACCAATATAAGAAGGAGTGTACCGAGTAGAACAAAGTAACCAAATGTACAACAGAATTTGACAGGCGAAGCATAGAGCACAGAGCAGTGATCACCGCACAATTGATCACAAGAGCATGCAAACTAAAGTTATGTATAGTATATTGATAAGGGGAGTATATATATATATATATTTGAGTATGTTACCATGTATTGACAATTGTATATAATGTCATTTTAGTCAAATTTTGTAAGTATATAGATTTTGAGCTATGACTTTGAAGGAGTTTTGTCAAACATACCAAACTAATGTCAAAAGGGGAGATTGTTATTATTTACTAAGTTGTCATTAGTTTTATGTCCAAAGTCATCTTATATATTCTAGTAGGTTATTACTACCAAAATATTCAGTCGGTAGGCACTAAAGCAATTGGTTATAGAAGAAAGGAGTCATAAAGTTAAGTATACACTGAGCTACCTACTGAGTAACATTCAATGTTTACCGAGTAGTAAAGAAGGTATACCAAGTAATCTGAATCGAGTAGAAATGTGTTACCAGATTCAATGAACCTAGACACATATGTGGAAATGTGTTACAAGAATCGAGGAACAAGGAACTGTTATCACATAGGAAATTGCACTTCAAGATTTTGTATAATTTTGAGGAAGTTTATCCAATAGAATAAGTTCTATGATTATTCATTCAATGAATCTTGTTTTGTAAGATCAATGCATGAATCGATCATCGTCCCAAAGATCTATTTATATAGAGTGATTTGAGAATCAAAGAAGAGATACATGTGTGACAAAAGAATTAGAAAGGAAAATCATAAGACGACACATCGAGTTGTGACTGTTATGACTGATAGTGATATTCAGAGGTCACCAAGAGAGTCTTCAGAGAACAGTTTCAGGGACAGAGTAAATAGAAGGGTTTACCAAGTTGTTTTATCAATTACCAAGGGTAAAAGACTAACAAATTCTATAAATTGTAAAGCCTTTAACCAGGTGCAGCATTTTGTATAAGTGTTGTAAAATCCTTTAGCAATGTAGATCTAAAGATCTTGATACTCCTAACAGTGTAAGCTATCAAAAATAGCTAAACATGTAGCTCTAACTAAGCAACCTTTATTATTGCAGTAGTGAAGTTGTGGGTGCCATCCCCACTGCAGTTTTTCTCTCTAACAAAGAGTTTCTGGATAACCAAAATATTTGTGTCATGGAGTGAAATGTGTATGAATGTCATTTCTATATTTGTGTGTTAGCTTTATATTATGAAATCAGCAGTTTAAAATTTATGTTTATCAGTAAGATTGTTTTTGAAGAAAAGTTTTGAAGTACTGATTCACCCCTCCCCTCTCAGTACATTAGCTTTCCTAGTTGGACCTAACAAATACCTCTTCTTTGGGTTCCTTAGGTGCTTCTAGGAGGGCTTTTGCATAAGTTTCAATTATGTGATCCTCAGTTTCATAACCCATTTCAGTAACCCAAATGGTTCTTGGGATAACTGCCTCCATCCAAATTTCATCCTTCTTTATAACAAAGCAATTTCATCCTTATACTTATTTACAATTTCTTGTGACAATCTGACTCTTGTCTTCATCCGGGCCTTCAATGCCTGAAAGTACTCATCTATGTTCTTTTCTTTGTTCTCTCCCATGTTATTAAGTAAATCAGACAACTGTTTGCCTACCGGTATATCAAAACCAATATTTTTGTTACCAATATTGGGCACCTATTTTGTTATGTGCAGCATTAAACAGACAAGTAGGTTTCCAAATCTAGATGTCCCCTTTTTGTCTTTCTTAATCTTTCCCAACTTGTCAATTAGTTCATCTTTCAGCCATTTGCACACATCTATTTTTGCATTATCATTAACCATGTCATAGGCACTCTTTATGCATAGGCTAGAGACTAAGTTTAACCTATTTGCATGTGTGGTTTTGTAGCCTAAAATCATACTAATGAATCTGATATTAATGTTGGTTACATAATTTACTCTTAAGGATCTCTTAGCAGATGTGTCACCTGTTAGGTTAATCACTAGGTCATTTAAGACCTTTGTTTTATTAGGTCTGTTACTGGTGGAAGGTAACCCTATCACAACTTTTACTGCCTCTTTAGTGATTTTGTGAATTGAGTCCAACCAGAAGAATTCACCATGTACCCTGCTTAGAACTATCCTTATAACATCCTTAGGGAAATTTGGAATACTGAGTGTAGCTAGGAATTTGGAAATCGTCAAAGCAAATCAATATTAGCCTAGTTCAATCATGAAAACTCAATTACAATGATAACAATCCTAATTACACTCAATAAAGACATGAAAATAAGACATCAATTCAAATGCAAACCATTGCAAACTTGAATATCTCCTTCATGTGGCTCCATTGTCCTTTCTCCTTGAAATAGCTTTGTTGTGGATCTCACCTACTAGTGCATGAGCATGATGTGAAAGCAAGTAGACAAGATGATAGCGCAAGAATACTCGAAGCATGATTGATTCGACCAAGGATCAGGGACCTTGATTGAAGAAATTCATCCAATTTATAGACAAATTGGAGAAAAGACAAGATTAGCATGAATGTGATTCGAATGGAAATTTCAAATCAAAAATGACAATTATGACAAATTTGCACTTTCTATGCAAAATTGATTGATTGATAATTTTGACAAATTATGACAAATTGCTATGTCAAAATTGATTGATTGTCAATTATGACAAAATATGACAAATTTGCTATGTCATTCCCATGAAATTAGGAGAAATATAGGAGAAAATTGAAAATTAGGTGAATTTAGAAATTGGGAAATTAGAAAATTGATGAAATTAGGAATTAAGTGAATTAATTAAAAAAAATTCATTTATTAATTAATTCACAAAGAGGGAAGAATTAATTAGCCAATTAAATCAATATTTAATTGTGACAAGAAGACTTAGGATAAATAAATAAATTATTTAACCTAGAGGGAGAAATGACAAACAAGGTTAAATGAATAAATCATGAAACCCTAGAAGATGAATTAGAAATGCAAGGATGACAATTAGGTTATGATTGAAGGATCGATTTGATCATGATTCTGACTTGATAAAAGACCAATGCTGATAAATGATTTGGTTGATAAATGCACCAATTGATGAGGAACAATGACTAATTGATCCAAATTGACATGATTGAGAAAGACGATGATTGATGACAAATCGATCGCAAAATGACAAGATTGACAAGTTGATAAGGATCGACCAAAATCATGGCTGAAAATTGTTATCGACAAGACCTAATTCGAAAGTGAGATAAATGAAGAATGTAGAAGAAGGACTCAATGCTTGCAAATGATAAAGACCAAGTGTGCGACATACAAGAAATGTTCATGCGACGCAAAAACCCTAAAATAAGGCAATGCACAAATGTTAAAGTATGACTCCGCAAGCATTGACCATTTTTAGATGTCTACACTGAGAATTTCATTGAAACCTAGGGTTTCCACTATCTTGTGTTCAGCTTTAACATTGTCGGTTTCATCATAGATTACTGATTTATAAATGTTCTTGATTTCCTCATCACCCAGATCTTCTATGTGACAATGTATGTATATTCTAGGGTCTTTAGCAAAAACTACTCCTTTAGGGATTTGAGAAAAAGCACCAACATTATCATCTTTCTTGGCAATCTTGGGAACTAACTGGAATATGGGTCTAGGGCATTTAATCACTTCAACTATAGTAGGGTTTGCTATGAATTCAGGAATAGATTAAGAAGCCATGGATATGTTGGGTCTCAAATCAACAGATTGGATGGGTTCTAAGGCAATGCCAACTCCTATGATCAAACCCTCCAATTGACTTGGCCAACTTATAGAGTGAACCTATTAGTTACTAACTCTCTCTCTTTAGGCTCTGCAGGACCTAGGCGGGTATACCTATTCACTGAATGTCTCCAATAAACAGTGCTTTTTATAGCAGATATGTTATCCTATTCTGATATCTCCTGATCTTGAAATGGCATGAATTCCTTGAATGGAGATATTGCAGACGAGTTCAAGGTTGTTATTTCGCTTTGTGTTTCTTAATTACTCCTGTAGCTATCAAAATAACTAATTGTGAAAATAAACGATGAGTATGACTTGAGATTTAAGCCAGTGCCTTCTTTATTGCATGGGTTACAGAGTCATTACAATTTTCTTCAGGGCTTACAGTGCGAATCTGTGAGACAGTTTTTTAACTCATCCCTTATGAACCTGTCAGTTACTATTTCTTTCAAAACCAAATGAATGCTTACATTATGTGCTGATTGAGTGAATTTAACCCTACCCTTAAGGGACCAGTCAATTAAGCTTTGCAGGGAACAATTACAATCCGCAAGCAAAACTTTTGTTACAACATTATAACATAAAGCATAGATTTGATCTTAAGAATATGAATAACCCTATCTTTATCAGATAATATCACAGACGATTGCCAAAAGAAAATGAAATAATCCACAACGCATATGCAGGGAAACAATTGATCAAGATTTGTATTCCATTGAAGTTCATACACGAAGACTTACAGGCTGTTGTTCTTTCGCTCCTAATCCTAATTTAAATCCCCTCCCTTACATTACAAAAACATTCTCATATATATATGAGGAAGCAAGCTTTTCATGAAGAGACACGTCTTTTCAAAATATTAGTCATCAACTCGAGTGTTTCTAAACTTAAGCAAAAAGAGATTCAAAAGTCCCAAATGATGAATGTAATCATCATCTTTGAATGTTTTGATTCGAAGCGTTTGCTTTTTTAATTCATCCCCTAGCGTCAGGTACTTGAATATCATCTGGTTGACGGTAGGGGCCATATCCTTACTCCGATCAATTTCTGACAAGGCCCAATCCTTGACGCTGACAAGCTCCTTTCGCAAATCCTCCAAGGTTATTACCTCTCCTTCCTTGTAGACAGAAGGCATTCCAACGGGTCTTTCATCATCTAATTCTTTTAGATCTCTTCTCAGCATATCTTCGAATTTGACATGACTATCCATATACGCGTTACCCTCAGCCTTTTCTTCTGGCGTCATGGAATCGTCATTGCTTAGCACCCCCTGCAATCGTGCTCTTAACCGCTCATGCTCTGTTAGCGCTTTCATGGTTCCATTGTAAACTATCCAATATGGTTCGACCTGTAAGAGCATGGTGTTAAACCGATGTCCTATGATGTCATTGACTAATTTGTCCATTTTTTGCTGGATATTGTCTGCGCGTTTATTGGCCTTCTCCGCCTGATATTTCCAGTACAGGGCATCAGAGACGTCATCCAAGCTGCGTCCTGCAGGGTATGAGGTGTATTCGCTGATAGGAGTACCCGTTTCTAATTGCAATACCTTTGCTTGCAGCTTCTGGTTTTCCTCCTTGGACTTTTCATATAATCCCTTGTATGTAATGTTTTCTCTGACCAGAAACTCTGTCTGGTCCAAGTTCAATCTTGCAATATCCAGATTGAGCTTCGCAGTGACCCTAGGATCGGTCTTTCCAACCTGATGAACCATGAGGTGCCCAAAGGTTTCTTCTATATCCACAATGATTGGCCTCTTCCCTTTTGGATATAGTGCCCACTGTAGGAGAGCCTTCTTGTCTGGATCATATCCAGAGCCTAGGAACAGTTTATCTACCTCCTGGGGCAATACCTGCTGATTCAAATCTTGCTTCTTCAAAAAACCATCAAATAAGAGTGCTGAATTGATATCCCAACCAGAGAAGATGATCACACCGGCCTCTTTTAATAGTTTCCTCCCCTTTTCAGGAGTCATATCTTTCATGAGGACATCAATTTCATCCTGTAATCTCTTCATCTGTTCTTCCTCTGGTTTTCCAGCCATGCTTCGTTTGACATGAGCCCCTTTGTATTGATATAGAAATGAGAGAAATTCCCTAGAGGAGGCGAATCCATCATCAGCAATAAAGTCCTCATGCTCAGTCATTCTTATGTCAACAACATCTTTGATGTTGATTTCTCCTGTGTCCATGTTCATTTCTGTTTCGAAACCTGGAGGATAATCCTCTCGAGGAGAATCAGGTGGGATACTACTGGCGGTTGATTTTGGTGACATGTGAGCTAGGGGCTGACTGTCTCTTTCAGTATTAATGAAGCGAAGGAATTGTGGAGGAACTCTGTGCATAATTTCAGCTTCATGTTGAAGCAGTCTTTTAGCTACCTCCAGAGGATTTTGGAGATTTCCAATTAGGTCTCCATCTATCATTCCCCTTGCCCTTTTCCATTTGTAGGCCTCCCAGACTAACTCACTCTTTCCTTTCAAAACTTTGGCCTCCTCTCGCTCAAGGTTCTTAATTAGGTCGTCTGGCATTTTGGCCATGTGTATCCCAGCTTTGAGTTTCTGTGAGGCTCTGGCAGCTTTTATATATCCTTCGGGATCAAAACTCTCCCTAGGCTCACCCAGAGTCATGCCATAGTAATTTAATTTATTCTGTAATAAATGATAACTCTTTGAACTTTTGACAATGAAATCAGAGAAAACTAATAGACCTGGAACAATAGATTGTTTACCAAAGTCAGTTAAATGTTTAGCACTGGCAATAGACAATTGCCTTATAATCTCCAAGCTAGCCACTCTGTCTGGCACCGTAATTGGAAGCATGTGTGGTTGCCCTTCATATCCAAATACCCTTATCTCCGTGTGATTATCATGGCAATACCAATCACCCCAATTGTGTTCAATCTGTGATTCTGGAGAAAAATCCTTTGGCCTGAGGAACCTCTTAATTTCAGGGGACAAAGTATAATCCCTGCGTTGTCCAAAAGCTGCACTGAGAGGTTTCACAAAGTATTCTTGAAAATGCCAATATTGGTTGTTCATAAACCTCTGGTCCCATGCTGATACCCACAACTGAACTGGCTTCTTCAGACCATTCTTATCATAAGACCTGATGCTGAACTCATCTGGCCAGAAGTTAATTTCTTGTCCACAATAAAGAAGAATATGCATTAACATGGAGTATAATGAAAAGTGAACATTCACGAGGTCTCCTTTCATTTTTTCCAGCCCATGATTCAAGGTATCCGCAACATAAGTAGCAAAATCAAATGACCTAGGGTCTTTTGATTGAATATCAGCACACAAAACCATAATCCCAACATCCATGAGTGGATGAGCCTCTATGCCTAGTACTTGGGCTGCAGTATAATACGTATACTTGAAATATGGATGGAAGTGGTTGACATCAAATGGCACCTTGTCACTTTTGCCAAACTGAACAAATGACCCACCCACTTTTGGCCTGTGGACAGGTAGCCTCCAAGTCCTGTAGATATTTTCCAGACTAAAGAATTCCTGTGAGAGTTTCTTCATATCGATGCTTTCCTCGACTTCCCAGTCTAGATCAAAAACCATATCAATAGTCTGCTTGTTGATTACTACTAATGTATTCCCTCTGTAATCACATATGGTTTTAGTTCTCGGGTTGTAGCAATTTACCAGTGCTTTCATTAATTCTACGTCTACAAATACATTTGGAACTACTAACTTGCCTAAGTTCTTCTTCCACAGATTACTAATGGGTTCGGGTGCATCCCTTCTTTTGTAACCAAACAAAAATAACTCATGCCCTCTTATCTCAGTCCAAATGTCTCCTAGATTTTCAAATTTGTCCTCCAACCCTTCTTCTTCACTTTTAATCTTCTTAGACCTTACACTAGACGATGGACACTGGTCTAATAAGTCCTGAGTCAAAGCTCTCCCTTCTTTCTTCTGCCTCTTGGGCTTCTCTTCAGGGTTTAACTCTTTTCCTTTCCTACTCTTTTTAGAAGAAGAAGACGAAGGTTCCATAGTTACAGTAAATAAGAGAGACAACACTTACTTGGTAAAATGCTCAACTCTTCTGGCTATCGTTTGCAAATCTCTGCAAGTTCTTCACAGCTTTCAATCTCTTAGCATCGATCTGATTCTTACGAAAATTCACTCGGCTTAACTGTAATTGAAGGGGCAACTTGTGTATAGTTAATATCCTGCATCTGTAACGGCTACTCAAGTGTTTTAAATTTAATTGCAGATGTGACACTTTTCAACTGGGCCTTTAATTCCTTCGCGGGAAGTACAGTCCGCTCAAAGTGCGCGCGTTTCAAATTATCGATGAAACCCTTGCCTTCGGCCGAGTGTTCGAATCTTCCATCGAAAGCTCACTTTCTTCGATAATACTGTTTCGGTGAAAAACTTACGTCGAGAAGCCGCTTTTAAGACTCATCGAAATTACTTTTTCATCGATGGTCTCCCTTTTCGACAAATTGCTCGTGAGTCTCATCGATGCCATACTTTCGATGAGTTTCTTTCTTCGATGAAGGCTTATGAGTGTTCATCGATATCCCCCTTTTCATCGATATCCCTTTTTATCGATGAAACAGCCTTTCTTTTGTTCGACACCACGTTCATCGATGAGACTTGCTTTTCGATGAATGCCTCTTGAGTTTCCTCGGTAACGATATTTCTTCGAAATCACCTTTTGTCTTTTTGCTTTTATCCTTTTCGATGAAACATGGGGTATCGATGAGCAGTTTCTTGCGTTCATCGAAGGTAACTTCTTACCGAAACACCTTTGCTTAGCGCTTTATATGCCCTGTGTCGATGAAAACGCTCTTTCGATGAAACCTCTCCTGCAGTGCTCGACACAGCTTACTGGCCGAAATATCCATTAGTCTTCATGCTTATGGAAACATATAGTATTATTTTTTTATTTTTATTATATTTTTTCTTTTTTTAAAAAATAGTGCTCAACAGCGGCTCTGACTGAGGATGGAGGCATTCTGAACTATGCCTTCAAGAATCCAGAATCTCTGGTTTCGCAGACATGATGGTATTTACAATGGAAACGGATCCTACCCTACTGTACAGGTGATGCGGAGTGCTTCAGGAGAAGAAGTTCTTTAAGAACTGCCCATGTACTGGCAATTCCTGGACCTCCCCTGTCGCGTTTTGGAGCAAATAAGAATCCTCCCCCCCTTTGTCTATGATCACATATGGGCCGATCCATAAGGCTTCAAATTTACCATGCTTGCCTTTGTCTTGACTCCTGGCATTCCACATTAAAACCCAGTCTCCTACACAAAATTTCCTGTGAGATGTCCTCTTGTCATACAACCTCTTCATTTGATTCTGAATCCGGATATTTTGCCTTTGAGCTTCTGCCCTGACTTCATCAAGTTCTACTAGCTGCATTATTCTTTCTTGTGATGGATCTTCAACATCTATTTCCTCTTGAATCATAAATCTATGTACAGGTAGAAGATTATCCAAAGGTAGTCTGGCCCTTTTGCCATAAACCAATTCAAATGGAGATTTTCCTGTGGATCTTTTCACAGTTATCCTGTCTGCCCATAATGCAAGATTCAACTTTGAGTCCCATGCCTTTTTGTTCTGCCCCAGCATCTTTTTAATGATCTTCAGGATGTTCTTGTTGCTTGATTCAGCCTGCCCATTCCCCTGGGGGTGATAAGGAGAAGAATGTGATATCTTAATGCCATATTCATCACAGAAATTGTTGAATTCCTCTGATCTAAAAGACATGCCATTATCCGAGATGATTCTTGCAGGAACACCAAACCTAGTAATAATGTTCTCCATTAAGAATTTTATCACCACCTTGCTAGTGGCCTGCCTGGTAGGTATTGCCTCCACCCATTTGGTAAAATAATCTGTAGCAACCAATATCCATCTGTGTCCTCCACTGGATTTTTCTGATATTTCCCCTATAAAGTCAATTCCCCACTGTTGGAATGGTTCCTCAGTCAACAATGGCCTCAACGGGAGTGATCCTTGATACTTAGTTTTGCTTGAGAATTTTTGACAAGCTTCGCATTTTCTGACATATCTATAGGAATCATTGAAGACACATGGCCAATAATATCCGGCTCTCAATATTTTATGTGCTGTAGTCTTAGCTGAGAAATGGCCACCACAAACCCCATCATGCATTTCATGAAGAACCTTGCCTGCCTGGTAGTTGTCCAGACACAATAGCAATATCCCATCTCTGTTTTTCCAGTATAAGTCCCCATTTACAATCACATACCTTGCTGATTTTAACTTCAAAGCTCTCTTCTGACTATCGGTCATAGCATCTGGACACTTTAAGTGCTTAAGGTAATATATGATATCAGTGTACCATGATGTTTTCTCAATACTGAAATTAGCTTCTTCCCATCCAACCTGATTCACATCAGACCCTTCAATTTCAGTTCCTGTCATGAGTTTGGCCAATCCTTGTCCTTTGATAACCTGTGAAATCTTAAGCTCAATGTCAAATTCTTGTATCTGATTGATCCATTTGCATCTTTTGCCCGTGACCTCAGTTTGTCTGAAGATATCTTTTACTGCTGCATTGGGAACATAAGCAATAACTTCGGCCCCTACTAGGTATGGCCTGAATTGTTTTACTGCTTTGACCAGAGCATAGGCCTGTTTTTCATTTATCTCATATTTTACTTCTGAAGGGCTTAAAGACTTGCTAAAGTATGCAATGGGCTGCTCATATCCCTCTGAATTTTTCTGTAACAACACTGCTGCTATAGTATGACAAGAGGCAAATGAAAATATCATAAATGGTTTGCCAAAATCTGGGGAAATTAGTACTGGTGCCTCAGAAATTGCTCTTTTAATAGCCACAAAGGAATCAATTGCATCTTCAGTCCAGTCAATTTTTGCCTCTTTCTTCAACATCCTTACTATAGGTTTCACTATGTCTGCGAAATTCAAAATGAATCTTCTCACAAAATTAATTTGTCCCAGAAATGACTGAATGGCTTTGAGAGTTCGAGGGATGGGAACCTCTTTAATAGCTGCTACCCTTTCAGGGTCAATTCTCACCCCCTCCTTGGATACTATGTGTCCAAGTAGTCTTCCCTCTTCAACACCAAAGTGACATTTCTTGGGATTCAAGGAAATTCCATATTCTAAGGCTCTTTTAAATATCTTCTCAAGGTGTTCACAGTGATCATCAGCTTTCTTCGAGTACGCAGTCAGATCATCTTGGTATACTACCATGATTATGTCAATCAATTCTGCAAAAGCCACATCCATTGCCCTTTGAAAAGTAGCTCCAGTATTGGTCAATCCAAATGGCATACGTGCATAGACATAAGTGCCCCATGGAGTTGTGAAGGCTGTTTTATATTTTTCAGTTTCTCTAACTTTCACCTGATTGTAACCCGAAAATCCATCCATCATGGACAGCAACTCACACCCTGTTACCTTCTGCAGCATATTATCCATGTTTGGCAATGGATAGTTATCCTTTAAAGACGATATGTTTAAATTCCTAAAATCTACACATAATCTAATATCCCCATTTTTCTTCCTGACTGGTACCAAGTTAGAAACCCAAGTGGAATATCTGCATGGTTCTATTATTCCTGCATCTTTCATCTTTATAATTTCTTCTCTCATTTTTGGTAGCAATGTAGGATTAATTGGTCTTTGTTTTTGCCTAAATGGCTTAGCTTCTGGCTTAAGTGGTATCTCATGTTGAAAGAGATCTTCCCTGTAAGCTTTGAGATCCTCATAAGACCATGCAAACACATGTTTATATCTTTTTAACAAGACTACCAGTTGTTGCTTCATAGTAGGAGTCAATTTTTTCCCAATAAAAACATTCTTGGGAGCTTCTTCATTTCCTAGATTGATTTGTTCAACATCACTTTCTTTAACAGCTGACCCTTTGGTCTCAATTACATCTTGAGCATTAAAAGTTCTCTCTAATGCTACCAGGCCTCTTGGTAATTTATTTGACTTCAGTTGTATAATTTCATGTCCAAATAAGGTTTCCTTACCTTTAGTTTGTTCCACAAAGTCATTAAAATTTATAGCTTGAGCCTGATAATGATCAGCACACTGTAAGAAGTTCAACAGGTCTGCGTCATCTTGAAACACTTGCCAATTATACAAGTTGTCAGGAACAGATGGTCTCACTTTCATCTCCACTTCAGATATCCCAGTTAGCGTTATATCATTGCCTTTTAGTGCAATATTTGCTAGAAAATCTGCCATGATGTTCTTTGATCTATCTATCCAGGTTATCTGAAAAGCATCAAAAAGCTCCATGGTATCCCATACAGCATTCCTGTACTGTTTCAGCCTTAAATGCTTCGAGGCATATCTCTCCTTTACTTGTGAGACTATTAGTTCTGAATCACCAAAGACACTTATCAACTTGATTCCATGTTTGACTGCTATGTTAAGACCAGTGAGTAGGGCTTCATATTCAGCAATGTTGTTTGTACATTCAAATAACAACTTGAAAGAATATTTGTAAGTTTCTCCTGTAGGTGAAATAAAAAGGATTCCAGCCCCACTCCCTTCTTTGCTACAAGACCCATCAAAGAACATCTTCCATATCTGACCATTATTTTCAGTTAGACATGACTCAATGGGGATCCACTCTTTAAATTTAGGTTTTGTCAGCTGTACCTGGAAGTTGTCCATATCAGTTTGCAAAAAACATACCTGGTTCACTGCTCCTTCCATGTCTTCTATGATATATGTGGACCGAGGCTCCCTGTCAATTTTTATTTCCTGTCCATTTATTGGAATCGTAGCATAAGACAAATCCAGCTGCACATATCCACCAATCATATTCGACCATTGTCTAGACAACAACATTCCATAGTTTGGTGGAACGTCTACCACCGTGATATCTGTTTTATATGATGCTTCTGGACAGGCTGCTAATCTGAACTCTACATTCTTCATGATACCAACCACTGGGACTGATCTATTGTCCATGGCATAGCATTTCCCAAAGGTAGTATCAACTTCCAATCCTAATTCTTTCATCACCCCAACAGGCATGACGTTTATGGCTGCTCCCGAATCAATCATACAATTTTTTACCCTTTTGTTGTTTATCACCAAAGTGAGGTAAAATGGGTCTACTTGTGTTGGATTTTTAGTTATAGTGGACCCTAAGTATATAACTGGAGCCATTTGTTCATTACTGCCACCTGTTGGGACTTCTCGTTTCTTTTCATTAACCTTCCCTTCTTGGACACCTGAAATCATTTCCAAAGTTTTTTCCCTATATTCAGGAAACCTCATGATTTCCATCAATGGGACAGAGACTTTTAATTGTGTTAGTGCAGCTGAGATATCAAACGAGGTAGATTGCTGTGATGAAAGAGTTTTTGCCGTTTCTTTCTTTTGAACATCAGGACCCTGATTATCATCTTGCCTAGTCTTAGTTGCCTTATTCATTTGCTTAAATGCTTCATTGTTTTCTTTCATGAAAAGACTAGCAGGTTTACCTTGTTCTGGGTTCACCATCCTGTTTCTTAAGTCATAAGTCCTTTTTGCTTGTGCAACAGCATAAGCTGTAATTTTTCTTTTCTCTTCTTCAGTAGGGACTCTGAGTTTGACACTTTCATTTTTGCTGGTGGTCACAGGTAAAACAGAGCACTGATCAATATTTATAGAGTCCGACCTTCCTTCCTGACTAAATGACATCATATTAATAGTTGAATCATCCACATGATTTTCATAGCTATCCTCCTCCTCTTGCAACCCTTTTGCTACTGCACACAAAGAGGAAGCGTGTGGCATATTGCAAGCATAGCACCACATGTCATCGTCTTGAGTATAATTTACTGCTCTTTTTAAAGGATCTGGAATTTGTTGATTGTCTCTATGGTTCCTTTCTATCGGTTTTCCATCCTTCCATGTAGTGTTGTAAGGCATGTCATGTAGTCTAGGTCTCTCAGGACGGTAGTATTGCTGCTTCTCTGTTTTGTTTACTCTTACAGATAAATCTTTCAGGGCATTTAAAACTTTGTCAAGCTTATCTTCATCCCTATTGGCCTTGGGTGCTTTAGGATTGTACAATCTTGCATCCTCTCTTTTTCCAATCTTACCAGCAGCCTTTCTATTGTTCTCTATAACAATGGCATCTTTCATAACATCTCGGAGATCTCTTGGGTTTCTGGTTCTCAACTCATAGTTTGTTTTGCTGTCATAAGCATTGATATAGTACAGAATGCTCACTTCAGGTACTGGTTTCATCCTATTAGGGATTTTGTTCAAAACCCTATTGAATCTTTTGTTAAAGTCAATTACTGATTCATTTTGCTCTTTCTTAATGCTGATGATTTCATGTAAAGCAAACTCAGGACTATTATGGTCTCCATATTGTTCCAGGAACATTTCTTTGAATTCTGCAAGATTTCTAATGGATGCATCAGGCAACGTTCTAAACCAGTCTCTCGCATCTTCTATTAATGACTGCATAAACAACCTGATCTTGACATCCTCATATGGCAAACCAAAATCCTCAATTACTGCATCAAATGCTTTGCAATGAGCCTCACCTGAAACTGCATTACTTCCTGTGAACTTTGGTATTGCTGTCCTGATTTCATTTGGGATGGGATATGGATACACCATCATTCCTGAAAAATCAAACTGCCTCATTTGTTCCATATTTATTAGTCCATGCCCTCCATGAGGGTTCACAAAGTTCTGGTTCATATTACCATACAAGGGCATTTGGTTTTGATAAGGAGGAGGGTATTGATTCTGGTGTTGATACTGAAACTGATTAGGGGGTGGATGTTGGTTATAAAATTGACCAGGAGGTGGATACTGATTGTGAGGGATGAAGCCTGTATGTGAGTTTTGCTGGACTGGTGGTGCACTTGATTGCACATGATCATCCCTCCTGTTACCAAACAGAGGGTTCTCATAAGCTTTGAAATCATTACTCTCTGTTCTACCCACTCCCTGAGCATATGTTTTCTTGTAGTTGTTCACATCTTTATTAAAGTCATCCTCACCAACATTTATGCCCAACTTGGCACACAATTCCAAACATTCCTGAGTCCTTCCTGAATCTCTCATTTCAGCAGCTGCCTCCATCATTTGTCTGGTTAAATCTGTAAATCTATCTGCAGGATCTGCCATACCTGATCCTGATGGAGGTGGTGTATATTGTCTGGACCGTTCTTCATGACTTTCAAAACCAGGGGGAATTTGGCATCGCCCCTTTTGAGCTTTATATGCCGCAACCAAATCTTCGTTCATCGGGCTTGAAGTTGTTGTTCTATCTTGTTCCTTTAAGGGCGAGTGTTGGCTACTTTCATGTTTATGCTGGTTGTATCTTTCTCTCATGGAATCATTCATGGGTTCTTTATTTTTGTTCCTTCGTTGAGGGAAATCTAATTGGGATAAAGATTGTCCTTTCGCAATCGATCTTGTCCCGTGCATTGAAATTCTTATTTTAGAGTCGCCACCTCTTGTCTAGAGGACATGAATTGTTTTTATTTCTTCCGAGCTCTTTCCCACAGCAGAGTCTTTATAATTTCCCCAGCAGAGTCGCCAATCTGTTGGGTCTCAAATCAACAGATTGGATGGGTTCTAAGGCAATGCCAACTCCTATGATCAAACCCTCCAATTGACTTGGCCAACTTATAGAGTGAACCTATTAGTTACTAACTCTCTCTCTTTAGGCTCTGCAGGACCTAGGCGGGTATACCTATTCACTGAATGTCTCCAATAAACAGTGCTTTTTATAGCAGATATGTTATCCTATTCTGATATCTCCTGATCTTGAAATGGCATGAATTCCTTGAATGGAGATATTGCAGACGAGTTCAAGGTTGTTATTTCGCTTTGTGTTTCTTAATTACTCCTGTAGCTATCAAAATAACTAATTGTGAAAATAAACGATGAGTATGACTTGAGATTTAAGCCAGTGCCTTCTTTATTGCATGGGTTACAGAGTCATTACAATTTTCTTCAGGGCTTATAGTGCGAATCTGTGAGACAGTTTTTTAACTCATCCCTTATGAACCTGTCAGTTACTATTTCTTTCAAAACCAAATGAATGCTTACATTATGTGCTGATTGAGTGAATTTAACCCTACCCTTAAGGGACCAGTCAATTAAGCTTTGCAGGGAACAATTACAATCCGCAAGAAAAACTTTTGTTACAACATTATAACATAAAGCATAGATTTGATCTTAAGAATATGAATAACCCTATCTTTATCAGATAATATCACAGACGATTGCCAAAAGAAAATGAAATAATCCACAACGCATATGCAGGGAAACAATTGATCAAGATTTGTATTCCATTGAAGTTCATACACGAAGACTTACAGGCTGTTGTTCTTTCGCTCCTAATCCTAATTTAAATCCCCTCCCTTACATTACAAAAACATTCTCATATATATATGAGGACGCAAGCTTTTCATGAAGAGACACGTCTTTTCAAAATATTAGTCATCAACTCGAGTGTTTCTAAACTTAAGCAAAAAGAGATTCAAAAGTCCCAAATGATGAATGTAATCATCATCTTTGAATGTTTTGATTCGAAGCGTTTGCTTTTTTAATTCATCCCCTAGCGTCAGGTACTTGAATATCATCTGGTTGACGGTAGGGGCCATATCCTTACTCCGATCAATTTCTGACAAGGCCCAATCCTTGACGCTGACAAGCTCCTTTCGCAAATCCTCCAAGGTTATTACCTCTCCTTCCTTGTAGACAGAAGGCATTCCAACGGGTCTTTCATCATCTAATTCTTTTAGATCTCTTCTCAGCATATCTTCGAATTTGACATGACTATCCATATACGCGTTACCCTCAGCCTTTTCTTCTGGCGTCATGGAATCGTCATTGCTTAGCACCCCCTGCAATCGTGCTCTTAACCGCTCATGCTCTGTTAGCGCTTTCATGGTTCCATTGTAAACTATCCAATATGGTTCGACCTGTAAGAGCATGGTGTTAAACCGATGTCCTATGATGTCATTGACTAATTTGTCCATTTTTTGCTGTATATTGTCTGCGCGTTTATTGGCCTTCTCCGCCTGATATTTCCAGTACAGGGCATCAGAGACGTCATCCAAGCTGCGTCCTGCAGGGTATGAGGTGTATTCGCTGATAGGAGTACCCGTTTCTAATTGCAATACCTTTTCTTGCAGCTTCTGGTTTTCCTCCTTGGACTTTTCATATAATCCCTTGTATGTAATGTTTTCTCTGACCAGAAACTCTATCTGGTCCAAGTTCAATCTTGCAATATCCAGATTGAGCTTCGCAGTGACCCTAGGATCGGTCTTTCCAACCTGATGAACCATGAGGTGCCCAAAGGTTTCTTCTATATCCACAATGATTGGCCTCTTCCCTTTTGGATATAGTGCCCACTGTAGGAGAGCCTTCTTGTCTGGATCATATCCAGAGCCTAGGAACAGTTTATCTACCTCCTGGGGCAATACCTGCTGATTCAAATCTTGCTTCTTCAAAAAACCATCAAATAAGAGTGCTGAATTGATATCCCAACCAGAGAAGATGATCACACCGGCCTCTTTTAATAGTTTCCTCCCCTTTTCAGGAGTCATATCTTTCATGAGGACATCAATTTCATCCTGTAATCTCTTCATCTGTTCTTCCTCTGGTTTTCCAGCCATGCTTCGTTTGACATGAGCCCCTTTGTATTGATATAGAAATGAGAGAAATTCCCTAGAGGAGGCGAATCCATCATCAGCAATAAAGTCCTCATGCTCAGTCATTCTTATGTCAACAACATCTTTGATGTTGATTTCTCCTGTGTCCATGTTCATTTCTGTTTCGAAACCTGGAGGATAATCCTCTCGAGGAGAATCAGGTGGGATACTACTAGCGGTTGATTTTGGTGACATGTGAGCTAGGGGCTGACTGTCTCTTTCAGTATTAATGAAGCGAAGGAATTGTGGAGGAACTCTGTGCATAATTTCAGCTTCATGTTGAAGCAGTCTTTTAGCTACCTCCAGAGGATTTTGGAGATTTCCAATTAGGTCTCCATCTATCATTCCCCTTGCCCTTTTCCATTTGTAGGCCTCCCAGACTAACTCACTCTTTCCTTTCAAAACTTTGGCCTCCTCTCGCTCAAGGTTCTTAATTAGGTCGTCTGGCATTTTGGCCATGTGTATCCCAGCTTTGAGTTTCTGTGAGGCTCTGGCAGCTTTTATATATCCTTCGGGATCAAAACTCTCCCTAGGCTCACCCAGAGTCATGCCATAGTAATTTAATTTATTCTGTAATAAATGATAACTCTTTGAACTTTTGACAATGAAATCAGAGAAAACTAATAGACCTGGAACAATAGATTGTTTACCAAAGTCAGTTAAATGTTTAGCACTGGCAATAGACAATTGCCTTATAATCTCCAAGCTAGCCACTCTGTCTGGCACCGTAATTGGAAGCATGTGTGGTTGCCCTTCATATCCAAATACCCTTATCTCCGTGTGATTATCATGGCAATACCAATCACCCCAATTGTGTTCAATCTGTGATTCTGGAGAAAAATCCTTTGGCCTGAGGAACCTCTTAATTTCAGGGGACAAAGTATAATCCCTGCGTTGTCCAAAAGCTGCACTGAGAGGTTTCACAAAGTATTCTTGAAAATGCCAATATTGGTTGTTCATAAACCTCTGGTCCCATGCTGATACCCACAACTGAACCGGCTTCTTCAGACCATTCTTATCATAAGACCTGATGCTGAACTCATCTGGCCAGAAGTTAATTTCTTGTCCACAATAAAGAAGAATATGCATTAACATGGAGTATAATGAAAAGTGAACATTCACGAGGTCTCCTTTCATTTTTTCCAGCCCATGATTCAAGGTATCCGCAACATAAGTAGCAAAATCAAATGACCTAGGGTCTTTTGATTGAATATCAGCACACAAAACCATAATCCCAACATCCATGAGTGGATGAGCCTCTATGCCTAGTACTTGGGCTGCAGTATAATACGTATACTTGAAATATGGATGGAAGTGGTTGACATCAAATGGCACCTTGTCACTTTTGCCAAACTGAACAAATGACCCACCCACTTTTGGCCTGTGGACAGGTAGCCTCCAAGTCCTGTAGATATTTTCCAGACTAAAGAATTCCTGTGAGAGTTTCTTCATATCGATGCTTTCCTCGACTTCCCAGTCTAGATCAAAAACCATATCAATAGTCTGCTTGTTGATTACTACTAATGTATTCCCTCTGTAATCACATATGGTTTTAGTTCTCGGGTTGTAGCAATTTACCAGTGCTTTCATTAATTCTACGTCTACAAATACATTTGGAACTACTAACTTGCCTAAGTTCTTCTTCCACAGATTACTAATGGGTTCGGGTGCATCCCTTCTTTTGTAACCAAACAAAAATAACTCATGCCCTCTTATCTCAGTCCAAATGTCTCCTAGATTTTCAAATTTGTCCTCCAACCCTTCTTCTTCACTTTTAATCTTCTTAGACCTTACACTAGACGATGGACACTGGTCTAATAAGTCCTGAGTCAAAGCTCTCCCTTCTTTCTTCTGCCTCTTGGGCTTCTCTTCAGGGTTTAACTCTTTTCCTTTCCTACTCTTTTTAGAAGAAGAAGACGAAGGTTCCATAGTTACAGTAAATAAGAGAGACAACACTTACTTGGTAAAATGCTCAACTCTTCTGGCTATCGTTTGCAAATCTCTGCAAGTTCTTCACAGCTTTCAATCTCTTAGCATCGATCTGATTCTTACGAAAATTCACTCGGCTTAACTGTAATTGAAGGGGCAACTTGTGTATAGTTAATATCCTGCATCTGTAACGGCTACTCAAGTGTTTTAAATTTAATTGCAGATGTGACACTTTTCAACTGGGCCTTTAATTCCTTCGCGGGAAGTACAGTCCGCTCAAAGTGCGCGCGTTTCAAATTATCGATGAAACCCTTGCCTTCGGCCGAGTGTTCGAATCTTCCATCGAAAGCTCACTTTCTTCGATAATACTGTTTCGGTGAAAAACTTACGTCGAGAAGCCGCTTTTAAGACTCATCGAAATTACTTTTTCATCGATGGTCTCCCTTTTCGACAAATTGCTCGTGAGTCTCATCGATGCCATACTTTCGATGAGTTTCTTTCTTCGATGAAGGCTTATGAGTGTTCATCGATATCCCCCTTTTCATCGATATCCCTTTTTATCGATGAAACAGCCTTTCTTTTGTTCGACACCACGTTCATCGATGAGACTTGCTTTTCGATGAATGCCTCTTGAGTTTCCTCGGTAACGATATTTCTTCGAAATCACCTTTTGTCTTTTTGCTTTTATCCTTTTCGATGAAACATGGGGTATCGATGAGCGGTTTCTTGCGTTCATCGAAGGTAACTTCTTACCGAAACACCTTTGCTTAGCGCTTTATATGCCCTGTGTCGATGAAAACGCTCTTTCGATGAAACCTCTCCTGCAGTGCTCGACACAGCTTACTGGCCGAAATATCCATTAGTCTTCATGCTTATGGAAACATATAGTATTATTTTTTTATTTTTATTATATTTTTTCTTTTTTTAAAAAATAGTGCTCAACAGGATATAAATATCTTTATCTGCCTTAGGAATGATTGCTTGATGAATTTCTTCTCTTCTTTGCTTAGAATGCCTTCACTCAGGAATTTTCACGCTCTCGAAGATTTGAATGCTCGGTGAAATGAAAATGGAGCCAAAACACTTGTTTTATAATGTCAAATTTGCCAACCACCACATTTAATACTTGTCGGTTAAGTAATGACTTAACTTATCTGTCGATATAGAAGTAATTTCAACTTCTCACCATCAACTGACGGAACAATAGCATGTTTCATATTTGATTGCCAAACCCTCAAATGAATTTTATTCAATTAGATGAAGAGTCTCCTATTGGTGGATTGTTACTTTGTTCTTTTGGTGGAGTGTTACTCTATTCTGCCGGTGGAGGAGTATTCCTATCAACATTTAGATCTGACTTTTTGATCCATTGTTTTGAGAATTCTTGCTTTACCTCTTCAACCTTTTCTTTACCTTTCAAACTAGCACCATTGTTACTTGCCAGTGATGCCTTACTTCTGCAAAATTTTGCAATATGTCCAATTTTGTTATAGGAATAACAAGTCACATTATTTTTCTGAATAGCTTTCCCATATCCTATGCAGATTTGTGTTCTGCATTGATTAGATAGATGTCCAAATCTTCCACAAACATAACATCTTACATTCATTCTGCAATTCTCTGAATTATGACCAACTTTGTTGCATTTGGAACATTGACCGATGGGTGTATTGGTATTCTGATAATTTCCAGATCTACATTGATTTTCTTTATGACCATACTTGTTACAATTAAAGTATTTGCCATTGAATTTATAAGCATTTAGTTGTCTCACTAGTTTTCTATGATCATGTGTGTTTGCAGTACCGGAGCTTTCACCAACTTCAAAGCCAAGGCCATTAGTGTCACCATTTATTTTTTGATTCTTCAACAAGTCACCAAGTTCTTCTGAGCTTTCTTGAATTTTTTTGTATGTTGATTTGCAGCAGCCAGTTCTCCTTCCAAGATATTTTTTTGTCTCATGAGTTCATTTGAGTCATTCTGTGTATGCATCAGATCTGTCTTCAACAAATCATTTTCATAGCTAAGTCTTGTGTTTTCATTTGCAGCATCATTCAGTCTTCTAGTCAGGTCTTCTTCATTGTTCTTCCTATCTTCAATTTCCTTACAAAATCTCATAGTCATATCTTGCATCTCATTCTTTATTGTACTTAACTCTTATCTTAGTTTGTTTACCAGATCATTGAGAGTTTCTTTTTCATCTCCTTTCTGCATCTTCTCACAAAGTTCTCTTCTTTAATTCCTTGCTATAGTGTAATTCTCTTGAACTGCTTGAATGATATCCTGTGCAGCTTTTAGATCATCTTCAAGTTTGATATTTTTCAATTTTCCTGCATCATAGTCTCAGAGAGCTCCTTCTAATTGCTTCATCAAGCTTTCCATCTCTACTGGTGCCAAGATCTTCCTCAAGCTATTAGGCTTCTAAAAATAAAGGACCAAGCTCTGATACCAATTGTTAGGATTCCCACAGATACTGAGAGGTGGCGGTGAATCAGTATCTAACTGGTTATAAGATCTTCTTAACTTAAAACATGTAAAGAATATCAATAATGTATACCGGTAAATAGAAAGTAATGCAATAAATAGAGATAACAACAACCACATGAAAAACACACCATAACGCAATAGTTTAATGAGGAAACCCGGTGTGGGAAAAACCTCGATGGGATTTATGACCCACAATATTCACTTACTAGCCAATAAGAGAATATTACTGCTACAAGAGGGTCCTACACATACAGGAAGGCCAAGTGCCTAGAGCTCACTACTCAATTACAAAATGGGAAGTCTCAATGACTTACAAAATAGATTATATAAATCCAATGTCTTGTACTACTTCAAAATAGCATCTATTATGCTAGATCCAATACCAGTTTATAGCTCTGCTTCATACATAAACCCTTAACGTATAATTCCAATAATAGGTCTTTCTTATTTCGCCTATCTTCTTCGTTACAAATGTTCTATAATGATCTCTTATATATATGAGTCATTTTACAACTTGCCAAGTCGGCTTACAATGATTTTACAATAATTAACAAAATATATTACAAACAAAATTCTTGTCACCTTCTATGCCGGTATGCTTCCTTTCACTGTCGGTGGTCTCTGCGTTGGTGTAGAGTTTGTCTTTGCTGGTGCCGGTAAATTGTCTTGCCGGTGTCATAGGATTGCAAGGTTTCCATCAATGAAAAAACCTTCAATCACCTACAATGTCTCATTGGAGTGTGCATTTGCAAACATGTAGATCATTTTGTACACAAAAGTTATATCATGCAATGATCAGTAGATGGTTTGGTAAGCATTCTTGAAGGAAAGGAGATACTAGTAGAAGGGTTCAGGGTTTATGAACCGGTACAGAACAAAGATATAACTGGAACTCTTTTTGGCATTGCAAATGCATTTTATGATTTCACCATTACTATTTTATCTCAGTAGAAGCTTGTAGTCAATGAGACTCTTTTGTGTTGAGCAGTGTGCCTTCCTACATGTGCAGACCCCCATTCTATGTAATATCTTTCATATGGCCAATGAATTGATATTGTGGGTCAAAAATCCCACCATGGTTTTTCCTCTTTGAGGTTTTCCATGTATAAATTTAGTGTGTTATGGTGTTCATTCATGTGGCTGGTTTATTTACTTCATGTTATATGTTTCTTCATTTACCAGTTTATATGTGTATGTTATAAAAAATTAAAATCTTCTATTACCAGCAGAACACTGATTCACCCCCCCCTCTTAGTGTTCTTGGATTCATTGTATTCCAACATGATCAGGCTGAGGGGTGCAAACACTAAGGCAAAGACCCAAATGTGATCAAAAATTGCACAGGGTACAATTTTAGGATGCTACATTTAGCCCCCACTTTAGCAGGAGTGTGAGCTTAGGCAAATACTTGCAATAAAGTACAATGAATTCAGATTGAAAGACTTTCACCATGCCAAAGAGGCAAGATATGCCAAGCCCCTAGTGGAGTTTAGGATCTTACGACTTCAATGATAAGGTAAAAGGGAATATCATGAGAGAGGAAGCGAGAACCATGACTACAAATAGTAAGGTTCTCTTAATATGAGTCATGGAAAGAAAAATCACCAAAAATTGCAAAGCAAAGACAAAGTTCGCTAAGTAACTTTAAGTATCAAGAGAGAGAATCATGTGTAGAGTGTATGCCCCCACATTAAAGTGATTACACACACCTTTCCTAGATAAATTGCTTTAAGGTATGATACACCCAAAAAGACAAGCACGTTATCACAATAATTTAGCCCCCAAGAGAAGACAAATCCAAGGATAATGAATACAAAAAACAAAGAATGGGGTGGCTTTGCCTAGCTTTCGAGTCAGTATGCTTTTAATGATAAATCATGTATATGACGTATATATGTGCATAGAATTGTCCTCATCCCCAAAGAAAGGAAACTACCATGTAAGAAGGGAACATATGTGTCTTTTGAGTCAACATGGAAGAGACCAAAAGAGATCTTAACGCTTTGCATCATCCTCAAGTACACAACACTAGGGACAACAAATTGGAGAATAGGGGAACAAATGGAAGAATATCACAAATAAGCAAGAGAGGAGAGAGAAAGAGAATCTATGGTGCTAATGAAGCTAATCAAGCATGTCATCCTTCCCCTAATCTTGTTGATCATTATTTTAGAAAAGTGGACAACATGCAAGAGGAGCCACATCGAGCATAGTAGATAGAGCTATCACAAGTTCCAATCAAGGACCATGCTCTAATGATTAGTCATTTTGTTTGTTGGTAGGAGATAGGATTAATGCTTTTGAAAATTTTGCAAATAAATCATTGTCAACATCAACATATTCATATTCATCATCAGAATTATTAGGATCAACATTTTCATCATTAAAAACATTTTCACCTATTTCTTCATCAAGATTAATAAGAATAGGAGCTCTAATAGGAATAGAACTTGAACCATCATTTGTTTTAATCATTTTTTTATTTTGGAGAATTAGGTTGAACATCTTGTTTAGGAGAAAATGGAATCATGTCAACAGTTGGTGTTTTAGGAGAAGAAATGGTTTGCGAAGCAACTTCAAGAGCTCTAGTGCAACATCTCTATTGACGTTCTCTTGCACAACGGTTTCTTCTAGTTTTGGTTGAAAGTTGAGAAGGTTTAGTTTCATGAGCTATATGATTTTGTTCTTCTTTTATGGAAGGATGAATGGGCTAAGTTCTTTTAGGTTCGACAATAGGAGAGGTCGGTCGCTTCTCCTTGTAAGATGAATGAGGAGGAACTGCACCATATAACCAAGGACTGGGAGGTGTAGGAAGGAGATTGGGTCCATCATGAGGAGGGATAGATCTACCCTTAGGAGGAATAGATTGTTGTGTAGGAGGAACATATTTTTTATCCTTGCGAGGAAAAATGGACTCATGTTTTAGGAGAAGGAATAGATTTTTTCTTAGGAAGAAGAATATCTCTTTTCTTAGGAGAAATGATACTCTTCTCTTTAGGAGAAGGAATAGGTTCCTCTTTGGGAAGAAGATTATTTCTTTCTCTAGGAGGAATAGTAATCTTATCCTTAGGAAGGGGTATATGATCATAAGGAGGAATGCTAAGTTTTGGATTTCTAGGTTTTCTCAATGACAAAATCATCTAATTTTTACAATTTTGATATGATCTAAAGAGAACATCACTTCTTATAGGTTGAAGAGGTTGGAATTGTTCAGACCAAAAGTAATCAAGACAAACATCTCCATTCCTCACTATGGGTTGATACATGCTGTGATTGACACAATTTTACCATTATGAGGAAATTTAAAACACTTACAAACAATAGAAGCAATCTCTTTCATGGAAGAGAGCCAAGGATGTCCCAAATTCACATGAAATTGATCAGATATAAGAATGATAGAAAATTGAACATCTAAGCATTTAGTGTTGACATCAATGATAATATGATGAAATTATAAAGATCTATTCAACTACTAAGAGGGGGGTGAATTAGTAGATAGAAAATTAACTAAACTTTCACCAAACTTATTTCCAACTCAAAAACAACTCACAAAGTTTACCGGTTTAGACGCTTTATCAAATTTGCAGCAGCACTGCTAAACCTTACTGGTTGACCTAAAACATCAATGATATAATGCAACAGATCTTAAACTTAGACACCCTTAGACCAAAACCATAAACCACTTCACTCATACTAGTAATAACACATTTCAGATCATTTTCAATCATTTAGATATATCTATGTATATTTACCAATCATTCATATCAACCATACCAAAAACAAATCCACAAAATTATTCACCACTTGACATAATTATTTTTTCACGTGGAAACCCAAATGGGAAAAACCACGGTGGGGATGAATACCCACAAGTATTTTGAACTCTTTTGAAGTTCACCTTGTTAGGAGACAAGACTTGTTAGAATCTTATAGAATAATGTCCTGTTAGGAACAAATCCGATTAAGGACCACTCAGTTAAGGGATTGACTACAAATACCCTGTTAAAGGTAATCTCGGTGGAGGATTTCAAATCCAAGCTAATGGATCACTTGGTTAGAGGATTTAAACAACAAACCTATTAAAGCTTACCTGGTTAAGGGATTTTGCTATTGTAATGGTTAGAGAACAACAGGTTCTTGACTGATCTGGAAATAGCACTTCCTTGCTGAATTAGATCCTTTACTGCTCTTATCTGCCTTCACATCATTCTGCAAATACACCTCCTGGTTTTACAATAATCACTTACACACAACCAAATTTTCCAACAATTCATTGAATCAAATCATCTACCTTATAAGAAAATACATTAGGTCGGTAACACAACACAAACTCTACAAATATCATAGAGATTACAAACATATCAGTTCAATCTTGACCATTAGATTATGTGCTTCTAGGAATCTACAACCGCTCCTGGATCACCGCACTTTGAATCTTGTAACACATCACACATTTTTTACTTTGTACTATACATTTGATCATTCCCAAGATAAATTGTTATCTTTACATGCCAAAACCTTTTGAAAACTCATCACATGCAACATGCTTACGTGGCATCTTCATCATCGATCATCATTCGGTCATAGATCATCACAACTGATCTCCAAGCTTCATCGGTTACGGTTATGCTTCTCAACTGGTTAGGGTTATTGGTTGATCTTCACTGCATCATTGTCGGTTGCAACACTACTTCATTACCAGTTTCTTTATTGCTTCATTATTAGTTGCAATTGAAATCAATGACAACACTATACTTCTCCAATACAATCTTCAAGCAATGCCAACATTCTCCCCCTTTTTCATTGATGGAAAATACAAATATTGATACCAATTGATTGTCATGATTGAGAGTAAAGCACATACACAGGTATAGGAATCCTGGTTTATATTTTGTAACCTTCAACTATATCTTCATATCTTTAGCTGGTAACTAGCTATCAATCATATATATTTCTTCTCCCTATTTGATAGCAATGCCAAAGTGAAGGTAAACCATTTTGTTTCTCATCCATGCTTCATCAATCTGCAATTAGCTACTCCCCCTATGAAGTAACTTCATTCTTCACCAATCCTTCTTCAATATTTTCAATAGGCTTTGGGATTGATGCCTTCCACATCTTCTTAAGTGACTTCATGTAGGGGTACAAGCCCTAACTTACCTCTAAGATATTCAAATGTAGCTTTAGGTAGAGGCTTAGTAAAAATATTTGCACATTTATCTTTAGTGGAAACATGCTCCAGTGATACATCTTTGCTTTGAGCTTTCTCTCTCAGAAAATGATACTTCAGCTCTATATGCTTTGTCCTAGCATGCAACACCAGGTTCTTAGAAATATTTATAGCACTGGTGTTATCACAAATAATTCTTACCGATTATGATATCTTCATCTTGAAACCCTCCAATATGTGTTTCATCCAAATTTCTTGGGTACAATTCATGTAAGTTGCAACATACTTAGCTTCTGTAGTTGATTGAGAGATACAATTTTGTTTCTTGCTGCTCCAAGACACTAATCTGCCTCCAAGAAAAAATTCTCCTCCAGTTGTACTTTTCATGTCATCAACATTGTCTGCCCAATCTAAACCAGTATAGAATTTTAAGTCAAAGTCTCCTGCATATGGATACCATAATCGATAATCTATCATTCCTTTCAAGTATCTGAAAATTCTTTTGGTTGCAACCATGTGTGACTCCTTTGGATCTTTATGAAATCTAGCAACCAATCCTACTACATGAGCAATGTCCGATTTGCTGTGGACAACATAATGTAGCTTACCTATCATGGATTTGTATTCCTTTTCATAAACTGGTGTAGAATCATCTTCTTTTGACAATTTACAGCCTGTAACCATTCGTATTCCATTTGGTTTACAATCTCCCATTCCAAAAGTTTTCAACACTTCTTTCAAATACTTGGATTGTGTGATAAAAATACCTTCCTTCATCTATTGGATTTGCAAACCTATGGTTTTTTTTATCTCACCTACCAGTAACATCTCAAATTCATTCTTCATTTCATTAGCAAAATCATGACACATATCATCATCACCTCTAAAAATTAT
Organism: Cryptomeria japonica; assembly: GCF_030272615.1. Classification (NCBI taxonomy): domain Eukaryota; kingdom Viridiplantae; phylum Streptophyta; class Pinopsida; order Cupressales; family Cupressaceae; genus Cryptomeria; species Cryptomeria japonica. Next base: position 365,517,153 of record NC_081411.1, read on the forward strand.
ATCATCAACAAATACTTCACCTACCAGTATTTTACCTCCTTTTGTCTTGAGATATATATATTACTATCTTCACTAGTCCTTTGAAAACCTATCTTTACTAAGTGAGAGTGCAATCTTTCATACCATTCTCTTGGTGTTTGTTTCAAACCATATAGTGCCTTATGAAGCTTGCACACCATATCCTTTTCTTCTATTAATGCATGACAATCTGGTTGTTCTATGTAGACTTCTTCTTTCAATATTCCATTTAAGAATGCTGATTTAACATCCATCTGATATATTTTAAATCCTCTATATGTTGCAAATGCAAGTAGAGTCCTTACTTCTTCCAATCTTGATACTGGTGCAAATTTCTCACCATAGTCTTTACCTTCCTCTTGTGCATATCCTTTGCATACCATTGTGGCTTTATTTCTGACCACTACTCCATCATCATTTAATTTGTTTCTGAATACCCAGTTTGTGCCTATTAAATTCTTGTTTTCTAGTCTGGCTACCAATGACCATGTATTATTCTTCTCTATCTGATCAAGTTCTTCATCTATTTCCTTGATCCAGTCTTCATCTGCAAATGCTTCTTTTGTTGTTCTAGGATCAATGGTGGAGATCATACAAGAGTTCTCTCTTAGCCTTCTTCTAGATAACACACCTACATCCTTGTCTCCAATAATATAGGGCTGTGATTGAGTCTGACATACCTTGGAATAAATTGATCTTGATTTTCAGGTTCTTCTTCTTCTTCACTTTCTTCATCTTCAGTTGGACCTTCCTATTCTGGTTGAACAAGGACTTCTATTTTCAGTTCTCCAACATCTATCTTTACCAGTTCTGGTTCCAAAAATAGTGTGTTTGGTTCTTCTTCTTCCTTCTTCTTGCTGGTTTCTTTAAATGTTTCAGGAAATTCATCTACTCGAACATTGACACTTTCAATGATCTTCTTAGTTTGGTTGTTGTAGCACTTATAAGCTTTTCTCTTGGTGGAGTGACCAAGAAATATTCCTTCGTCACTTTTGGCATCAAACTTTCCAATATAATCACTTCTTCTAATAAAACATTTCCTACCAAATTTTTTTAAGTAACTGACATTCAGTGATCTACCATACCAGTATTCAGGCATTGTGTCTTTACCTCTTTTTACCAGTATCTGATTTATTGTATAAACAGTTGTGTTGACAGCTTCTATCCAAAATATATTAGCTACACCTCGAATTAACATAGTCATATCGGCTTCAACCACTGACTGGTTGTTCCTTTATGCAAATATCATTCTACTGTGGTGTCCTTGGTGCAGATAGTTGCCTCTTAATCCCATTATTTTCATAGTATCTAGTGAATTCCACTAAAGTAAATTCACCACCTTGATCAATCCTTAGACATTTCAACTTCCTTCCACTTTCATTCTCAACCAAGGCTCTAAATGCCTTAAATTTGTTGAATGCTTATGTCTTGTCTTTAAAGAATGTGACCCACATCATCCTCGAGAATTCATCGGTAAATATCATGAAGTACCAATCTCCTTGAATAATCCTAGTCCTCATTGATCCACATAGGTCAGTATGAACCAAATCTAGAAAATGTTCAGTTGAGAAAGATTTTCTCTTGAAGGTTGAGGATGTCATTTTCCCTAACTAACATTCCTTGCACAAAGCATTCACCGGTTTGTCCAATTGCAGTAAACCTCATACTAATTTTGACTTTCTGACTCTTACAATGTTATGAAAATTCACATGACAAAACCTCTGATGCCAAAGCCAACTATCTTATACTTTTACAATCAAACAACTATTGACTTTAGAGTTTAAGTGAAAAATATTACCTCTGGTGTGTTTGCTTGTTGCAATCAGTTCACCTTTTCTTCCAAAGATCTTGCAAATGTCATTCTTGAATTCTAACAGGTAACCTTTGCCATTCAATTGAGCAACACTCAACAAATTTTCTTTTATACCTTCAAACCAGAAGACATCATCTGCACTACTCTTACCATTCAGGGAAATGGATCCTTTTCCTTTCACCATGCATGGAGAGTTATTCCCAAATCTGACAACACCTCCATCAAATTCTTTCAATATTAGAAACTTTCTCTGGTCCTCAGTCATATGGTGTGAACAACCACTCTCTATAATCTAGTCATTTGAACTATCTAAGTAAGAGACGCCTTTTGATCTGATATGTCTTCTTTGATAGCAACAAAGACAATGTCCTCATTTGTATCTTCCTCAAATTCTTCATTAGTAATACCTCCATCTACTGCAATGAAATAATTTATTTTTCCCTTTCCTTTAAACTTCCTATATTTCTCTCATTTTTCCTCATTATCTCCATTAGGATAGTTAGCAACAATATTTCCTATCCGGTTACAAGCAAAAAATTTCAGTGGTACTTTACCTCTATACTTACCAATACCTCTAGGTAACCACTTGGCCAACAATACTTCAAGTTCCATCAAGTTATCATCATCATCTACCTCTTTTCTAGATCTAGATTCATGACTATAACTTACTTCTCTACTTTTCCTTACTGGTGGGGTTGAGATTGAGACTTTAAATGCAAATTTTGACCTCTGAACACTTCCATCAAAACCATTTAATTCAAATGCAGTTAATTTACCAATGATAGAGTCAAGAGTTACCTTTGTCTTTTCAATAGATTTGAGTTCTTGAATGGTTGCAACTCTGATAGCGTAGACCAGTAGAAGGGTTCTCAATACCTTGCTAACCACAGTGGCATCCTCCACTGTACCTCCAACACTTTTGATTTCTCTAATTATTTCCTTGATTCTCTTACCATACTATTGAATATTTTCACCTTCAGCCATTCTCATGTAATCAAATTTTCCTCTGAGACTCTCTTCCTTGGCAATCTTTACATGTTCATCACCACCATAGATCTCTTCTAGTTTCTTCCAAACTTCATATGTAGTCTCCAATCCATGAACATCAACATATTCTTAATCGAACAAGGTACGTATGATGGCCTCCAATGCTTGGTTGTTCTCATGTTACTCCTTCTTCTAATCATCTCTCAAAATTCCACTAGGCAAGTTATACTTAGTGACAACCTGATCCCAATACTGACTTCCTAAGCTCTTGATGTAAATCTTCATCCTATCACTCCAGATTTTGTAGTTATCTCTATTAAACTTCAGACCTTCTCTCTTCATCATTTTCTCCTATATTTTTTCCTCAAGTTGTTAGGCTTATACTCAAGAGGACCTAGAAAGCTCTGATAACAATTGATAATATGATGAAACTATAAAGATTTGTCAACTACTGAGAGGGAACGTGAATCAGTAGATATTAAATTAACTAAACTTTCACCAAACTTATTTCCAACTAAAAAAAAACTCATAAATTTCACCAATTTAGACACTTTATCAAATCTGCAGCAGCACTACTAAACCTTACCAATTGACATAAAACATCAATGATATAATGCAACGGATCTGAAAATTAGATACCCTTTGACCAAAACCATAAACTGATGATATGATGAATTAATAAGGATCCAGACAACTACTGAGGGGAGGGGTGAATCAATAGATAGAAAATTGACTTAACTTTCACCAAACTCAAAAACAATCTCTCAAGTGAATCACTGAACAAACTGGTTCAAACACTGAAATACAAACTGCAATAGCACTGACGGTTTACCGGTTTGACTCGCATATCAAAATAACATTATAATAGCTTTGAAACTCCCAAACCATTTAACCAAAACATCAAAATACTTTACTAACAATAGTAAAATCATATTTCAGATAACTGTCAGTCATCTTATCATAACTAAGTGGATTTAACAGTTAAGAAAATTAACCATAGAAAACATAACCACAAAACCAGTCACCCCTTTGTTGGCATTATAACAGACAATGAGAGATTGTTGCCATTTCAAATGATATTGAGAAGGTTGTTGATTTTTATGGATATAACTGATTAAAGATATTTACTGTCCTAATATTATTATTTTGTCATTGATGTCAAGAAATTGATTTTCTAATTCAGTATGATGTTGCCATATCTTAATAAGTATGTTTTGATGAGAATAAAGAAGTCGGTAAAAGACATAGAAAGAATATGATGAATAAGGGGAGAAATAAGCTATTCAATGGGCAACTATTACCAAGTTAGACAATGATGAGATCATGATGTTTTACATTGTTCTGATATCTTACATATGTTGTTGTTTGCAAGGTTAATACTATTCTATGTTACTGAGCAAAGAGCCTAGTCGGTAAACCCTAAGGAACCTAGTCGGTAAACCCTAAGGTTATCGCCATCGGTTGATGAAGGCGGAATGTATACTGAGTGAAGTTTAGTATTCACTGAGTTGCAACCGAGTAATAACAGAATGCATTGAATGAATAAAAGCATTATTTAATGAAGGAAGCTGATGAGCTAGATATGATTAAATGATTGGTATGTCGTGAATGAAGTTTGTTAAAGAATCTATGGCAAAGGAAAATCGGCAGGAAGATCTACAGCTCAAATTGAACCGCAATACCCTAGCACAAGTTCCAAGAAATGTATGCAAGTTCCAAGGTGGGGTAAAATGATTTTCAGATTGAAGGATACATTGAACCTAGTCAATATTGAAGATCTGATGGCTATGATTGATCATGGGAAATGTGATCAAGGAGATTAAGCAGTTAGCAGACTGTTTATAAATAGGAAACTGTTGATAAACAATGTATGTAGGCAAGTGTAAGCACATGGATGCTACACAGTATTTACCAAGCACAAAAGCTTGAAGACCTGTTTTGAAAACAAAGTATAGAGCCCAGTAGAGGGACAAGATAACTCCTATGAATAGATTGTATTGAGCAAATAAGAATCTGCTTTAGCATTTTAGATGTGAAGTTGCAGATAGATTTTTATTACTGTTATTTTGTAAATTGACATAAAATCTCTTAACCGAGTGGACTTAACAGTCTTATTTGTAAATCCTCTAGCAAGGTGACATTTTGATTGAGTGTTTGAAATTCTTTGACAAGGTCACTTCCAACAAAGTGAAGATCCTAATAGATTTGAGGGAAATCCCTTAACCGGGTCACATCTAGCAATGTGTTTGTAATCTTTAACAGCATTTGCTTTTAACCGAGCATACTCTAGAAGAGTATATTTCTTTGTGGGTCCGAAATCCCACAGTGGTTTTTCCCTATTTGGGTTTCCACGTTAAATCTGGTGTTATGAGTGTTATGATGTTTATATGCTTTTGAGTTTGCATATTTAGCAGTTTTGGTTATATTACTAATGTATAGGTTACTGAGGTTGAATCTGATATTTTTATGGAAGATTAAGTTTGTATGATTCACCCCCCCCCCTCTCATCTTATCAGCTTGGCATCTATACAAAACATTTAGTATCAGAACTATCAATTGGTATTAGAGCTTTGGACTCCAAAGAAAAAGTTTAAACGTACTTGAGGCAAAGATCCAAAGATGTATAAAAGGGATGCACCGAAGCTGAACAAGTCAAGTTTCTCTACATGGCAGAAAAGGATGAAGCTGCAATTATCAGGAGTTGGAGAATATGTTGTATATTATCTAGAGAATGATTTCATTACACCGAGCACCTATCCATTGGCAATGGAAGAGATAAAGGCAAAGCAAGAACATATCCAAGCAATGATTGAAATAACATCTGCATTGACCGACTCAGAGTTTAATGACCTAGAAGGCTACAATGATGCAAAGGCAATGTGGGATAAGCTCATATCTTTGTATGGTGGAGATGAACATGTTCAAAGAGAAAAAGTGGATAGTCTAAGAGGACAACTTGAATCTATGAGGATGAATGAAGGTGAGAACATAACCCAGTACAATACAAGACTAAAGGAGATTGTCAATCAAATCAAAGGAGTAGGTGGAACTATTGAAGAAAAGGATATAACAAGTAAGTTGTTAAGAACCCTTCTACCAGCTTATGCAATCCAAGTCTCTACAATCAATGAATTGAGGTTTGTACCCAATATGCTAGTTTCTTTAGATGCTACTATTGGTAAGCTACATGCTTTTAAGTTAAGTAGTTTTGATAACAGTGGGTCATCGGTAAATAAAGTAGAATCTGCTTTCAGTTCTTTTCATCTTGATGAATCTGATGATTATAATGATAGAATGAGTAAATACACTGAAGGAGATCACAGTGGAGAAAGTGAGAGATTTCGCAAGAATATGGAAAAACTACACAAATTGTATGAGGAAATTAGGAAACAAGAAGAGTTTGAAGCACTATTAGCTAGAAGGCTACCAAGAGGAAAAGGTAAGTATAAGGGAAAGCTACCTTTAAAATGTTTCAATTGTGATAAGATTAGACATATGGCTTCTAACTATCCTGACAGAGAATCTAGTGAAAAGAGAGATTACCAAGATAATAGACAAAAAGATAATCATTACAGAGGACACCAAGATTTCAGAAGAAGAGATAAAAAAACATGCCTAATAGCTAATGAGGAATCTAATGATGATAAATCAGATGAAACTGATACAGAGGAAGCTATTTATGTGGCTATTATAGATGGATCAGATGAAGGTATGAAGAAAAAGCCCTACTATCTCATATAAGTAAAAATGATTCTTGGATCATAGATAGTGGATGTTCACATCACATGACAGGTGATAAACAAAAGTTTGTTATATTAGAAGACTATGATGGAGGCTATGTAAGATTTGGTAATGATGCACCATGTCCGGTAAGAGGTAAAGGATCTATAACACTTCTTGACAATGCAAAATGCAATGATGTTTATTGGGCTAAAGGTTTGAAATACAATTTGTTTAGTGTAGCACAACTAAACAACACAAGTTACCGAATACAATTTCAGAATGGAATTGTCAAAGTTCATGACAAGAATGGAAAGTTAGCTGCTACCAGGACTCAAACAAAAGGTAACACATTTCACCTTGACTCAACTCAGAATAAGTGTTTATATTGAAAGATAGATGATACCTAGTTATGGCATAAAAGGTTTTGTCATGTAAATTTTGATAATCTGATCAAAATAAGTAAGAAGCACCGAGTAAGAGGTCTACCGAGTCTTGAGAAACCTGAGAATGCTATGTGCCAAGGATGCTAGATGGGAAAAATGACAAGATCAAGCTTTACAAGTAAGTCCTACACTTCTAAGGGAATTTTAGATCTTGTGCATACTGATCTTTGTGGTCCTATGAAAGTTTAGAGTTACTATGGTGATAAATATTTCATATTATTTGTGGATGATTACTCAAGGATGATGTCAGTAATGTTTTTAAAAGAAAAATTAGAAGCTTTTCAAATGTTTAAATGGTACAAGGCAAGAGTTGAAAATGAAACAGGAAGACAACTGAAATGTCTTAGATCAGATAGAGGAGATGAGTTCACATCTGATGAGTTTAACTTATACTACAATAATCATAGTATTAAAAGACAAGTCTCTGCACCAAGAACTCCACAACAAAATGGAATTACTGAAAGAAGAAACAGATCTATTGTGGATTGTGCAAGAACCCTAATGATTGAAAAGAAAGTGTCACAAACATTTTGGAGAGAAGCAATAAGCACATCAGTTTACACACTGAACCAAGTACAATTGAAGAAAGGAACTTTGAAGACACCATATGAAATCTAGTATGAAAAGAAACCTAATATAAGTTATTTTAAAATCTTGGGAAGTAGATGTTATATACACAAGGATGATAGAAATGGCAAGTTTGATCAAAAAAATGAAGAAGGAACATTTCTTGGTTATTCTTCTAGAAGTAAAGCATTTAAATGTTTGATCAAATCATCTAACAAAATAGTAGAAAGTGAAAATGTGAAAATTGATGAATTTGCAGAAAGAAATGATGAAGGAAATTCCAAGGAACTAGAAGATTATGATGAATTTGTCTATGTTCAACCAACAAGTCTTACCGAGTAGACTGCTGAAGGAAATGAAGAGAATATCCATTTACCGAGTGATGAAGAAGATCATATAGAGCCTACCAAGCGTGTATTAGCCAAATATGTCAGAAGACATCATGCATCAAGTCGGATTATAGGAGATAAGGATGATCCAGTGATGAAAAGGAATAAACTAAGATAGAACACATGTCTGATATCTAAATTTGAACCGAGAATAGTGAAAGAGGCATTTAACAGTGAGGATTGGATAAATGCTATGATAGAAGAGATTGATCATATCAAGAAGAATGACACATGGACACTGGTCCCAAGATCGAAGGACAAAAATGTAATTGGTACAAGTGGATTTTCAGAAACAAGCTGAATGAAAAAGGTGAGGTCATTAGAAATAAAGCAACACTAGTTTGCAAAGGTTATGCTCAGGAAGAAGGAATTGATTATGGCAAAACTTTTGCACTTGTGGCAAGAATTGAAGGAGTAAGAACATTGTTGGCATATGCTGCTTACAAGAATTTCAAGATATATCAAATGGATGTCAAATATACATTTCTGAATGGTATATTAGAAGAAGAAGTTTTTATTGAACAACCTGAAGGATTTGTTGAAGACAAGAATAAAGATCAGGTATGTAAATTGAACAAAGGTTTATATGGTTTGAAACAAGCACCCAAAGCATGGTATGACAGATTGCACTCTTATTTGATCAAAATTGGTTTTATAAGAATAAGTGAAAACAGTAACATGTACATGAAGAATGATCAAAATGGAATACTGATCTCAGCCATATTTGTTGATGACATTATATTTTGTGGAAATGACTCTCTATGCAAGAACTTTGGAAATGAAATGGGCAAAGAATTTGAGATGTCACTAATTAGTGAGATAAAGTATTTTATAGGTTTATAGATACTACAAATGAAAAATGAGATATTCATTACTCAATCCAAGTACATAAAAGAAATCTTGAAGAAATTTGGAATGGAGGATTCAAAACCAGTAAGTACTCCTATGACTACCAACTGTAAACTATCAAAGAATGATGAATCTGCATCTATTGATGACACACTCTACAGATCTATGATTAGAAAACTATAATATGTTGTTCACAGCAGACCAGATACAGCACATGTAGTAGGTATAGTTGCAAGATTTTCTGCAGATCCCAAGGAAACACACATGACAACAATCAAGAGAATTTTCAAATACTTGAAAGGCACTGAAGATTATGGCTTAGTATATCAGAAAGGAAATGAATTTGATTTAGAAGTTTATATTGATGTTGATTGGGCAGGCAACATTGATGATAGGAAAAGGACAAGTGGTGGAGCTTTCTTTTTAGGAGAAAGACTAGTGAGTTAACTTAGCAAGAAACAAGGTTGTGTTTCACAGTCAATAGCAGAAGCTAAATATGTTGCTGCAGCATTGAATTGCACTAATATAGCATGGATTAAACAACTATTGGAAGGTATAAATGAGCAAGTTACCAAGCTAGTAACTTTATTCTATGACAATACTAGTGCCATTAACATTTCAAAGAATCCTGTTATGCACTCTAAGACAAAGCACATCTCTATCAAATATCATTATCTTAGAGAAGAAGTTCAAGAGAAGAAAGTGGTATTGGAGTATGTTAGCACAAAGGAACAAATAGCAGATATCTTCACCAAGCCATTGCCAAGGGACACTTTTGAATATCTCAAAAGCAAGTTAGGGGTCCTACCCCTATCTTTCATTCACTGACCGAGTTCAGTGAAAGCATCAATTCGATGACTCTACAAAATATCTTTCAGGAGTTGATGTTGATTTACACACTTTAGGAGGTTTTCTAAAGGTGTACAGAAAATAATAAACAGAGAACAAAAATTGAAGACAAAATGCTCTGACCGAGACTAAGTTGACACATATCAGTAAGGAATTCACTTCTCAGCAAAAGAAATTATGGTTTAGATTTTTTTTTTACTTTTTAGCATTGTTGTTGAATGGGCAGAAGACTAATATATGGGGGAGAAGACTGATGTATGGGGTAGAGCATTTCAGCATTTCACAACAATCTGAATCCAAATCAATTAGGTCAAATCAATTGGTTTTGCCATCAATGCCAAAGGGGGAGATTGTTGGCATTTCAAAGGATATTGAGAAGTTTGTTGATGTTTATGGATATAACTGATTAACGATATTTACTGCCTTAATATTATTATTTTGTCATTGATGTCAAGAAATTGATTTTCTAATTCAGTATGATGTTGCCATATCTTAAGAAGTATGTTTTGATGAGTATAAAGAAGTCGGTAAAAGACACAAAAAGAATATGATGAATAAGGGGAGAAATAAGCTATTCAATGGGCAACTATTATTGAGTTAGACAATTATGAGATCATGATGTTTTAGATTGTTTTGATATCTTACATATGTTGTTGTTTGCAAGGCTAATACTATTCTATGTTACCGAGCAAAGAACCTAGTCAGTAAACCCTAAGGAACCTAGTCGATAAACCCTAAGGTTATCACTATTGGTTGATGAAGGCGGAATGTCTACCGAGTGAAGTTTGGTATTCACCGAGTTGCAACTGAGTAATAACAGAATGCATTGAATGAATAAAAGCATTATTTAATGAAGGAAGCTAATGAGCTGGATATGATTAAATGATTGGTATGTCGTGAATGAAGTTTGTTAAAGAATCTATGGCAAAGGAAAATTGGCAGGAAGATCTACAGCTCAAATTGAACCGCAATACCCTAGCACAAGTTCCAAGAAATGTATGCAAGTTCCAAGGTGGGGTAAAATGATTTTCAGATTGAAGGATACATTAAACCTAGTCAATATTGAAGATCTGATGGCTATGATTGATCATGGGAAATGTGATCAAGGAGATTAAGTGGTTAGCAGACTGTTTATAAATAGAAACTATTGATAAACAATGTATGTGGGCAAGTGTAAGCACAGGGATGCTACACAATATTTACCGAGCACAGAAGCTTGAAGACCTGTTTTGAAAATAGAGTATAGAGCCCAATAGAGAGACAAGATAAGTCCTATGAATAGATTGTATTGAGCAAAAAAGAATCTGCTTTAGCATTTTAGATGTGAAGTTGCAAATAGATTTTTATTACTGTTATTTTGTAAAGTGACAAAAAATCTCTTAACTGAGTGGACTTAACAGTCTTATTTGTAAATCCTCTAGCAAGGTGACATTTTGATTGAGTGTTTGAAATCCTTTGACAAGGTGACTTCTAACAAAGTGAAGATCCTAAGAGATCTGAGGGAAATCCCTTAACCAGGTCACATCTAGCAATGTGTTTGTAATCTTTAACAGAATTTTCTTTTAACCAAGCATACTCTAGAAGAGTATATTTCTTAGTGGGTCCGAAATCCCACAGTGGTTTTTTCCTATTTGGGTTTCCACGTTAAATCTGGTGTTATGAGTGTTATGATGTTTATATGCTTTTGAGTTTGCATATTTAGCAGTTTTGGTTATATTACTGATGTATAGGTTACCGAGGTTGAATCTGATGTTTTTATGGAAGATTAAGTTTGTATGATTCACCCCCCCCCCCTCTCATCTTATCAGCTTGGCATCTATACTAAATATTTAGTATTAGAACTATCACTCTTAACACATTTATTTTTGACGTGGAAACCCAAATGGGAAAAACCATGGTGGGAATGAATACCCACAAGTATTTTAAACTCTTCTGAATTTCACCCTATTAGGAGCCAAGCCTGTTAAAGCCCTAGAAAATGTCTTGTTAGGAACAGATCCTATTAGGGACAACTCGATAAAGGGATTGACTATATAATGCCCTGTTAGAAGCAATACCTTGTTAGGAGTCACCTCGATAGAGGATTTTAATTCCAAGCTAATGGATCACCTAGTTAGAGGATTTAGATAGCACTAAGCCTATTAAAGCTTACCCAATTAAGGGATTTAACTATTGTAATTGTTAGTGAACAATAAGGGTTTGCTAATCTAGTAAATAGAACTACTCTCCTTGATCATATCCTTTTCATGCTCCTATCTGCCTTCACATATACTATAGATACTCCTTTTGGTTCGGCAATCAATCACACTAATACTTAACCAAAATTGCCAATGCTACAAAAAAATAACTCATCGACCTTATAAGAAAAATAATAGGTTGGTAACACATCACAAACCTAAGATCTCTTAGAGATTGCAAACAAATCGGTTCAAGTATCACCATTAGATTACATAGAAATCATCGGCACATTGTTCAAGACAACCTCAACCGCTCCTTGATCACCACTCATCGATTCATGTAACTCATCATGCAGTTTCCACTTCATGTAATGTATTTGCTCATTCCCAAGATAAAACCGTTATCTCTATGCACCAAAAACCACTTGAAACCAATCACATACAACATGCATACGTGGCATAATCATTACCGATCATCATTTGATCACAAATCAATATAATCAATTCACCAATCTCCATCGGTTAGGGTTTGGCACATCAATGGGTAGGGTTACTGGTTGATCTCAGTGCTTCCTAAGTAATATCAATTTCCTTCACTTGCTCAACTACCGATTGCAAGAAAACATCATAACATCATTACCAGTTACAATTGACATTAATGACAACACAATAGTTCATCAATGCAATCTTCAGTCAAATACCAACAATCTCCCCCATTGGCATTGATGGCAATACAAATATAAATACCCTTGATTGTGATGATTGAGAGTAATGCACATACATAGGTATAGGAATCCTAGTTTACATTTTACCATGTACTCTCCTTCAACTAAGACTTCATGTCTTCAGCTGGTAATTGGCTATAGTTTTTCTCTTTATCAATCATACAATTCTTCTCCCCATAATCATACATTTCTTCTCCCCCTTTGACAACAATGCCAAAGTGAAAGTAAAACATGCAGTGTCATACTTCACTATTCTACATCAACAATCTGCAACTTGATGCTCCCCCTATGGAGTAGCTCCACTCTACACCAATCCTATTTCAGGATTCTTCAATTAGCTCTAGAACTAATGTCTTCCACATCTGCTCAATTGACCTCATGTAGGGGCACAACCCCTAACTGACCTCTAAGATACTCAAAAGTATTCTTAAGCAGAGGTTTACTAAAGATATCCGCTAGCTTCTCCTTAGTAGATACATGCTCCAATAACACATGTTTACTCTGTAATTTCTCCCTCAAGAAATGATATTTCAGCTCAATATGCTTGGTTCTAGCATGCAACACTGGGTTCTTTGAAATATTTATTGCATTGGTGTTATCACATAAAATCTTTACCGGTTTTGTGATCTTCAACTTGAATCCTTCCAGAATATGTTTCATCCAGATTGCTTGGGTACAATTCATATATGCTGCAACATATTCAACTTTAGTAGTGGATACAGCTCTACTTCTTGCTGCTCCAAGGTACAAGTCTTCCTCCAAGAAAGAATGCACCACTGGTTGTGCTCTTCTTGTCATTAACATTTCTTTCCCAGACTGCATCTGTATAAACTTTCAAATCAAGTTTACCTACATATGGATACCATAATCCATAATCAATAGTACCTTTCAAATATCTAAATATCCTTTTAGTTCCAATCATGTGTGTCTCCTTTGGGTTCTTCTGAAATTTGGTAACTAATCCAGCTGCATGAGAAATATCTGGTCTACTATGAACAACATAATGCAGTTTCCCTATCATTCATATGTACTCCTTTTCATCAACAGATGTAGAATCATCCTCAGACAGTTTACAACCTGTAACCATTGGTGTCCCAACTAGTTTACAGTCACAAATTCTAAATGTCTTCAATGCCTCTTTAATATATTTGGATTGTGTGATAAAGATACCACTCTTCATCTACTAAATTTGCAAAGCTATGGAGAATTTTATCTCTCCTACCAAAGACATTTCAAATTCACTTTTCATCTCATTTGTAAAGTCATCACTCATGTCATCATTGCCTCCTAAAAATGATATCATCCACAAACACTTCACTAACTAGTATCTTATCTCCTTCAATCTTGAGATATATATTTTTGTCTTCACTAGTTCTTTGGAAACCTATCTTCATCAGGTATGAATGTAGTCTTTCATACCATGCTCTTTGTGCTTACTTCAAACCATATAGATCCTTGTGTAGTTTACACACCATATCCTTTGCATCTGTCAAAGCATAACCATCTGGTTGTTCAATATATACTTCCTCTTCTAGTCTTCCATTTAGAAATGATAACTTCACATCCATCTGATATACTTTGCATCCCCTATATGATGCAAATATAAGTAGAGTCCTAAAATATTCCAATCTAGCAACTGGTTCAAATGTCTCACCATAGTCTTCTCCTTCTTCTTATGCATAAACTTTGCATACCAATATTGCTTTGTTTCTGACTACTACTCCATCTTCATTCAGTTTATTCCTCAATACCCATTTAGTACCTATCACATTTTTGTTCATCATTCTAGGTACTAGGGTCTATGTATTGTTCTTCTCAATCTAGTCAAGCTCCTCTTCCATAGCTTTGATCTAGTGATCATCTTCAAAGGCTTTCTTAGCAATTATAGGCTCAATAGTGGAGATTATGCAAGAATTCTTTCTAATTCTTCTTCTAGTTAATACTCCAACATCTTTATCTATAATTATCTAGTCAGGATTATGATCAAGTCTCACATACCTTGGAATGACATGATCATTATCTTCAGGTTTTTCTTCCTCACTATCATCATCTTCTTCTACAAAATCTTCCTATTCCGATTGAACTGGTACTGCAACACTCACTTCACCAACTTCTGGCTTCACCGGTTCTGGTTCCAAAATCAAAATGTGGTTCATCTTCCTTCTTCTCCTCACTGGTTTCTCATAAAACTTAAGGACACTCATCCACTCGGACATCAATACTTTCAATGATTCTCTTTGTCCCGTTGTTGTAATATTTGTAGGCTTTACTCTTGGTGGAGTAACCAAGAAATATGCCCTTCATCACTCTTAGCATCAAACTTACCAACGTAGTCACCTCTCTTGATAAAATATTTACTGCCAAGAATCTTAAAATAACTGACATTAGGTGATCTACCATACTAGTATTCATAAGGAGTTTTATCTTTACCTCTCTTTACCAATATTTGATTCATAGTGTAGACAGTTGTACTGACGGTATCTCTCTCAAAATTTTTTGCAACACCTCCTTGTATTAGCATTTTTCTAGGAGCTTTAACAACTGACCGATTGTTCCTCTCTACAATACCATTTTGTTGTGGTGTCCTAGTCTCATAAAGTTGCTTCTTAATTCCATTGTCTTCACAATATCTAGTGAATTTCTCATAAGTAAATTCACCTCCTTGATCAGTCCTCAGACACTTTATCTTCTTACCACTTTCCTTTTCAGCTAAGGCCCTAAATGCCTTAAACTTACTAAAGGCTTATGTTTTGTCCTTCAAGAATGTGACCCACATTATTCTTAAGCAATCATCAATGAAGATCATAAAATATCTATCACCTTGAATACTTTTAGTCCTTATTGGTCCACAGAGGTCTGTATGAACCAAATCTAACAAATTTTTTGCTAGGAAAGATTTTCTCTTAAAAGTTAAGGCTGTCATCTTCCCTAACTGACATTCCTTACATAGACCATTCACTGGTTTGTCCAACTGAGGGAAACCTCTTATTGACTTGGACTTACTAACTTTGACAATGTTATCAAAACTTATATGACAAAATCTCGGATCCCAAAGCCAACTATTATCTACTTTAGTAATTAAATAGTTGTTGACTTTAGGATTCAGGTGAAACAAATTACCTTTTTTCTGCTTGCCGATTGAAATCAGTTAATCAAAACTTATATCACAAAATCTATGATCCCAAAGCCAACTATCATCTACTTTAGTAATTAAATAGTTGTTGACTTTAGGATTCAGGTGAAACAGATTACCTTTTGTCTGCTTGCCAATTGAAATCAGTTCACCTTTTGTCTGCTTGCCGATTGAAATCAGTTCACCTTTTCTACCATTGATTTTGCACATTCCATTCTTAAATTCCAATGGATAACCTATGTCATTTAGTTGAGCTACACTCAATAGATTGTGCTTTAATCCTTCAACCCAATAGACATCATATGCATTGCTCTTTCCATTAAAATAAATGGTTCCCTTTCCTTTTACCATGCAGGGTGAGTCATTTCCAAATCTCACAACTCCTCCATCAAATTCCTTCAAAGTAAGAAATTTTACTCTAGTCACCGGTCATGTGGTGTGAACAACCACTATCTATGATCCAATCATCAGAACTATCCATGCAAGAAACTAATGCATTCTGATCAGATGTCTCCTCTTTAATGGCAACAAAGACAATGTCTTCATTAGCATCTCCCTCAGGTTCCTCATCAGTGATTCCACCATCAACTACAATGAGGCAATCTCTCTTACTTTTTCCTTTATACTTCTTAAAATTCTCACGCTTATGCTCATTGTCACCACTAGGATAGTTAGTAGCAATATGGCCAATCTTGTTACATGCAAAAAACTTCAAAGGTAATTTACCTCTATACTTACCGGTGCCTCTGGGTAACTGCTTAGCCAATAATGCTTCAAGCTCAATCAGACTATCTTCTATTAGGATAACTAGTGAACAAATGAGAGGGGGGGTGAATCAGTTGTTAATAGATTATATCAATCAAACCACTTAATAATCTTTAACTAGAGCATATAAACATTAAGTACCAGAATAGCAGAAACAAATACCGATAGAAACAAATACTGGTAAACAATACAACTTAACAATAAAATAGATAATCAACACAATGCAACCATACCATGTAACATCATGATTTGTACGTGGAAAACATAGAAAGTGAAAAACCATGGTGGGATGCCTACCCATAGTCAGATGATACTTCTACAGAAAGTATGTGATACAATGAGGGGCTTGCACATGTAGGAAGACACACTTCCTATAGTGTACTGCTCATTATAAAAGAGTCTCACTGACTACAAAGAGGTTATAACCACCCCGAGATAATTGGACAACAATCCAAAAGAATGAACTACTAGAGATAGCATCTACCATGCCTGATTACAATCCCGATTAAGCTCAATATCGGAGGCCTTTGACCTCTTCTTTAAACCCAATTCAATCCTCAATGATCAACCAAAACTCCTTCGCATATGATATTACATTTCCATTTCCATACCATACCCATGATCTACAATGAGATCTTACATCAATTTATACAAACCCTAAGGCCTAAACCAATTACGTTGGCCACCTAAAAGATATTACAATAATATCATTACATACATCCATATTACAATGATATGCCATGTCGATTTTAGACCAAAAAAATAATAACCAATCCATAAATCATCCCGGTAATGTGTAGAGAACACGCTAACATGATATCGGTCCATAACCTAGATAGGAACTGGACCTAGTCAAGGTCCACCACATCAAAGCGATGTCTTCAAACAATTGAGGCACGATCAAAGAAAATCTTCAGTATCTTGAAATCCATCTAGAAGCTGCACCAACACCACTTATCCATCCTGTCCAAAATTCTCAATAAAAGCTATGCTGGTAAAACCTTAAACCCATGCCGACAAGGGTTTAAAAGAGTGTATGATAGCATTGATTACCAAGTTAATACCAACTGACCAAAACATACTCTAGGAATATGTAACACATAAAATCAAACATACTTCATTGATCCAAACATGTTGGAAGTGTCCAATAGATAGTCCCTTATGTCGGTAACACTAGATCCTCTATCGATAACCAAAACCTGTTTGCCGATAACCAACCATAATAGCTAGCGTTGACATCAATGACAATGTTAGGACCCATAGGCAACTGAGAGGGGTGGTGAATAAGCTGTCTATTAATTTCAACCCAATAATAACTTAATCAAACTTGATACATAATACCGGTAAACCAAACTTAATGTTGATTAACAGATTAATAGTTAATATCAATACCGGTGAAACTTAATGCATGAAACAGAAAGAGAAACAACATCCACAACACATAACACAAAGATTTGTACATGGAAACCCTGTAAGGGGAAAAACCATGGTAGGAAACCTTACCCACAATTAGATGATACTACTGCAGATAATATGTGTGTACAAATGTGGTCTGCACGTGCAGAAAGGCTAGCTACCTAGAGCTCACTGCTCAATCACAAAATAGGAGTCACACTAACTACAATTGGATGATTAAATCCAATGATAATGTACTGCTCAAAGTAGCATCTCCAATGCTGGATTCAGTACCAGTTAAGTTCTGATAATCTCCTTCAAATTTTCCTTGAACCTTCTCTATGGTCTACTCATATGATCTTCAATATTTTCACATACCATGTTACAATACCATAACCTTACATGTCATGTTCATACATCTAATAATTGAGATCTTACATATATACCAAAACCTAGGACCAAATGTGTAGGTCGGCTAATTAAGAACATTACAATAAAATCAGTTACAACAAGTGAGTGAAGATGTGATGCATCATGTCAGCTCAATGTAATTACAACAATGTCCAATTGATTAAATCATCTCCATAACGTGTTGTGCTGATCTGGAATAGATAAAGCATGTCGGTCCATAACCTAGACCAATTTGCTGGTAACAACAAATATGTCAACCTGATTAGACCAATAACCAAATCACAAAAACCAAGTGTCAAAACCATGTCTCTGACATAACCAGGTGATCTCCAGATGATTACAAGTAATCCTCAGTATCGGTGAACCATATAACCTGCTAGTGAAACAAATATCGGTGGCTTTGCATAAGTCACTGAACTTGTCGGTGAACATAACCAGAAGGATAAGTGTTGATAAGTGTTGAGATCAATGACAAAACCAATGCAACACATCCATAATAAAAACAATCTCCCCTTTGGCATTGATGGCAACACAAATATGGAAAAGCATCTAAGTGCCAAAATAGAATGCCAAAAACCAAAAAACCAACAATCTCCATAATAGATATAAAAATAAATGTAGAGAGTATGTATCTCTCCCCCAATAAATAATCTATCCCTAAAGGATAATGTTTATTTTTCCATTGGTATCTCTTCCCCTTTGACATCAAATGCCAAAGAAATACAAATACCAAATACAACAAGTTCATATAACCAATTACAAATACCAATTGTTATAACCAACTACTCCAACTATGCCCCTTGAGAAGTAGCTCTCCTCCATCAAAGCCGAAAAATGGTTTCTCCGTAAATTCTGTCGGTTTGATGCCAATCATCAAATGTCTAAGTCTCTACCGATGA
The DNA here is from genome assembly GCF_030272615.1 of Cryptomeria japonica. Taxonomy (NCBI): domain Eukaryota; kingdom Viridiplantae; phylum Streptophyta; class Pinopsida; order Cupressales; family Cupressaceae; genus Cryptomeria; species Cryptomeria japonica. The sequence continues at coordinate 365,536,296 of NC_081411.1, forward strand.
GGGTATAACCCCAAGCTAATCTCAAAGATATTCAAAAGTTTCCTTAGGTAAAGGCTTATTAAAGATATCTACAATCTGTTCTTTAGTATTCACATAAACCAATCTCACTTCTTTTGCTTCAACATTCTCTTTTAGAAAATTGTATTTGATAGAAACATGTTTAGTTTTAGAGTGAAATACTGGATTCTTAGAAATACCTGAGTATAATTAGTTGTTGCTGCAACATATTCTGATTCTACTGTTGATAATGATGTACAACTCTATTTCTTGCTCAACCATGAAATCAATATGCTACCAAGAAAGAATGCCTTGTTGGTGGTTCTCTTTCTATCATCTACATCTCCTGCCCAATTGGCATCGGTGTATGCACATAAATCAAAATTTTCATCTTTAGCATACCATAAACCAAGATTTGTTGTGCCTTGTAGATACCAGAAAATCCTTTTCACTGTTGATTCATGATTTTCTCTAGGATTAATCTGAAATCTTGAAACAATACACATTGCATTCATTATATTAGGTCTTGTTTGTATCAAATGTAGTAAACATCCAATCATAGATTTGTATCTTTTCAGATTAATAGGAACCGAATCATCTTTCAATGTCAATTTATCAGTTGTAGTCATAGGAGTATTTACCGGTTTAGAGTTTTCCATACCAAATTTCTTCAGTAGTTCCTTCAAGTACTTTGTTTGACATATGAATATACCTTTATTAGTCTATGAAATCTGCAATCCTATAAAGAATTTTATCTCCCCAATCATAGACATTTCAAATTCTTCCTGCATCTTATTAGAAAAGTCTTTACAAAATCCATCTTCTCCTCCAAAAATGATGTCATCAACAAAAACTTTAATAACCAAGATGTCTTCATTAGTCACTTTGAAATATTAGTTGTTGTCAGCATTACCTTTAGTGTAACCAAGCTTCAAAAGATATTTATCCAATCTAGCATACCAAGCTCTAAGAGCTTGCTTCAATCCACATAAAGCTTTCCTTAATTTGCAAACCATATCTTTATCATTTGTCAATGAAAATACATCTGGCTGATCAATGTAAACTTCCTCTTCAAGGTCACCATTCATAAATGCACATTTTACATCTATTTGATATACTTTATAGTTTTTGTGTGCTACAAATGCAAGAAATAATCTGACTACCTCAATTCTAACTACCAGTGCAAAGATTTTATTGTAGTCAATTCCCTCTTTCTGTGAATATCCTTTACACACTAATCTTGCTTTGTTTCTAATTACCTTACCATCTTCATTAAGTTTATTTCTGAATACCCATTTAGTTCCAATTACATTTTTGTTTTTAGGTTGGGGAACCAATGTCAATTTATTGTTCTTTTCAATTTGTTCCAATTCATCTTCCATAACTTTAATCCAATGTTTGTCTTCACATGCCTCAATAACAGATGTTGGTTCAATTTGAGAAATTAAACATACTTCTTCATTTGCTAGTCTTCCTCTTCATAACTCCTTGATACTTATTCCCAATTATCTGACTTTCAGAGTGATCCAATCTTACATACTTGGGTGTGTTCACTTGCGATTGTTCTTCAGTCACTATGGAATTCTCTGATGATGCCGATGTGACTAGATCAATATTATGTACCGGTGCATTCTGCATAGGTTCATTTATGATTATCTCAACTGTCGGTTCAGAATCCATAGACCTTGAATTTCTTCTAAAGTGTTCATCTATCTTCACATTTGCACTCTCAATGATTTTTTGTAATCTTTTATTAAAACATCTATATGCTTTTCTCTTAGATGAATAACCAAGAAATATTCCTTCATCACTTCTAGGATCAAATTTACCAATATACTCATCTCTCCTAATGTAACATTTGCTTCCAAATATTCTAAAGTACTTAAGAGTAGGAATATTACCAAACCATAATTCATAGGGTGTCTTACCGGTTTCACCTTTGATGTGAACTCTATTGAAAGTGTAAACTGTTGTATTCACTTCTTCTCTCCAATACACATGAGGTAGATTTTCTTTTGATATCATGCTTCTAGTTGCATATAGAATAGTTTTATTCTTCCTTTCCACAACTCCATTTTGCAGAGGTGTCCAGGGTGTTGATAGTTTTCTTCTAATTCCATTCACTTCACAAAATGTATTGAACTCTTTAGATGTAAATTCACCTCCTTGATCTGATCTTAAACAATTGATTTTCTTACCGGTTTCATTTTCTACAAGTGCCTTGAATAATTTGAATTTCCCAAAAGCTTCTTATTTTTCCTTGAGAAAAGTAACCCAACACATTCTAGAATAATCATCAATGATTAGCATAAGTTATCTATCACCCTATAGACTTCTTGTTCTTTTCGGACCACATAAGTCAGTATGAATTAAATCAAGAACATCATTGGTTTTCTCAGAAATACTCTTAAAAGTTGTTCTAACTTGCTTTCTCATTTGACATTCCTTACATACCGGATTATGAGGTTTTACAATCTTAGGTAAATCCCTTACTACATTAGATGAACTAATCTTCACAATGCAATAAAAATTCACATGACAGGGTCTTTTATGCCATAACCAACTTTCACCAATTTGTGCAATCAAGCATGTCTTTTCATTGTTATTCAAATGAAAGATATTACCTCTAGTCTGATTACCGGTTGCAATCTCCAAACCAATTCTATTCATGATTTTGCATTTACCATTTTTGAACTATAGCTAAAATCATTTTTCAACTAATTGACCAACACTCAAAAGATTATGCTTCAAACCTTCAACATAATAAACGTTGTCAGTATTGTGCTTACCATCAAAAGATATAGTGCCTTTTCCTCTGATCAAACAAGCTTTGTCATCTCCAAATCTTACAAAACCTCCATTGTATTCCTACAAAGATAAGAATTTACTTTTATCACCAGTCATATGATGTGAACATCCGAAATCTATAATTGATTCATCCTTTTCTTCAATTTTAGCTCCTAGGGCCTGATCTACCGATGAAACAGTAGGTGTCGGTTGATCTTTTGTTATTGCAACAAAATCCCATCCATTGTCTATCGGTTCTTCATCAGAATCATCAGTAACTCCTTCATCAGCATAATAACATGATTTGTCTCTATTCTTCTTAAATCTGTATCTTTGATATTCAGGGTTATGCTTATATGTTCTTTTAGCTTCTTCTCTTAATCTTGCATGTCTATTAGGACATCTAGATGCCATATGACCAACTTTATTGTAGTTAAAACATTTAAAGGGTGCTTTACCTTCATACTTACTTCCAATAGGACCTTTAGGCATTTTCCTTGCAAATAGTGCTTCAAGTTCTTCCAGTTCTTTATTTTCCCTCCTAATATCTTCAAGTTCTCTTGCATAAAGTGCTTTGCAATCAAATTTATCAGCTGATGATGATGATGATGCAGATGATCATGCTTTGAAGGCTAAATTTGTCTTAATTGTAGCAGTAGGACTAAATTCTTCAAGCTCAAATGCTAAAAGTTTTCCAACCAAGGTATCTCTGGATACTAATGTATTAGGCATAGTTCTCAACTCATTAATAGTAGTTACTTTCATTGTGTATTTTAGTGGCAATGCTCTCAAAACTTTTGAACCAATTTCATCTTCACTTAAGGAACCTCCACAACATTGTATCCTAAAACAATTTCATTAACCCTTTCCATAAAAGAAAAAATTCTTTCATCTTCTTTCATTTTTAAATTTTCATACCTGACCCGGAAGCATTCCAGTTTTGCAATTTTGACAGTGGTATCTCCTTCATTCAATGTTTCCAATTTATCCCAAATAGCTTTAGCACTAGATCGGTCTCATAATCTCATGATTTGCTGATCTGACAAGGCGCTCAAAAGTGCTTCTCCATATGTCTCTTCCAATGCAATTTAGATGTGTCTACATTCTAATCTTCCATATACCATAGTTAGTTTCATCAAGTTCCGGATTGTCCTTCTTGAAAAAGTTAGTTGCCATAGAATCTCCTCAAGTTGTTAAACTTCTACAAAATAGAACTTAGCTCTGATACCAATTGTTAGGACCCGTAGGCAACTGAGAGGGGGGGGGTGAATCAATTGTCTATTAATTTCAATCCAATTATAATTTAATCAAACTTGATACATAATATCGGTAAACCAAACTTAATGTTGATTAACAGATTAATAGTTAATATCAATACCGGTGAAACTTAATGCATGAAACAGAAAGAGAAACAACATCCACAATGCATAACATAGAGATCTGTACGTGGAAACCCTGTAAGGGGAAAAACCATGCTGGGAAACCTTACCCACAATCAGATGATACTACTACAAATAGTATGTGTGTACAAATGGGGTCTGCACATGTAGAAAGGCCAGCTGCCTAGAGCTCACTGCTCAATCACAAAATAGGAGTCACACTAACTACAATTGGATGATTAAATCCAATGATAATGTACTACTCAAATTAACATCTCCAATGCTGGATTCAGTACAAGTTAAGTTCTAATAATCTCCTTCAAACCTTCCTTGAACCTTCTCTATGGTCTACTCATATAATCTTCAATATTCGCACATACCATGTTACAATACCATAACCTTACATGTCATGTTCATCCATCTCACAATTGAGATCTTACATATATACCAAGACCTAAGACCAAATGTGTAGGTCGGCTAATTAAGAATATTACAATAAAATCAATTACAACAAGTGAGTGAAGATGTGATGCATCATGTCGGCTCAATGTAATTACACCAATGTCCAATTGATTAAATCATCTTTATAACGTGTCGTGTTGATCTAGAATAGATAACGCATGTCGATCCATAACCTAGACCAATTTGTCGATAACAACAAATATGTCAACCCGATTAGACCAATAACCAAATCACCAAAACCAAGTGTCCAAACCATGTCTCTAGCATAACCAAGTGATCTCCAGATGATAACAAGTCATCCTCAGTGTTGGTGAACAATATAACCTGCTAGTGAACCGAATACCGATGACTGTGCATAAGTCACTGAACTTGTCGGTGAACATAACCAGAAGGATAAGTATTTATAAGTGTTGACATCAATAACAAAACTAATGCAACACATCCATAGTACCAACAGACAAAACATAAATGCAACACATAATCAATTCATCCATAATGCCAACAATCTCCCCCTTTGCCATTGATGGCAACACTAGATGTGAAAAACATCTAGGTACCAAGAAATGCCAAACAAGTCTCCCCCTATGGAAGACAACCAACAATCTCCTGAATACCAATCTCTCCCCTTGTGAATAATATCTTTGTGAAGTTTTGAATTTATTTTTCACATCACTATCACTCCCCCTTTGATATCAATGCTAGAAATCTGACAAAAATATCAAAGCAATGATATAAGCCTATGAATCTCAAAGTTGACTACTCCCCCTAAGTAGTAGCACCACTCATCAGTGCTAGAATGAATAGTATCTCTGATAATGCATGTCGGACTGATGCCAAAATGCATCAATCAAGTCTCTATCGGAGGAGAAAAATCCCCTAACCTGTTTCTCAAATACTCAAATGATTCCTTAGACAATAGTTTAGTGAATATATCTGCAATCTGCTCTTTAGTGTTCACATAAACCAATTTGACTTACTTTTCTTCCACCTTGTCCTTCAAAAATTTATACTTTATTGATATGTGCTTAGTCTTAGAGTGAAATACCAGATTCTTAGACATGTCAATGGTTGTAGAGTTATCACAATAGATAGCTACCGATTCACTACAATTTACCTTGATATCCTTCAACATTTTCTTCATTCACAAGACTTGAGTGCAATTAATTGTTGCTGCAACATACTCAGCTTCTGCAGTAGATAAAGAAATACATGACTATTTTTTGCTAATCCATGAAACTAGTTTCTTTCCAAGAAAGAAAACTCCACTAGAAGTGCTCTTCCATTCATCAGTATCTCCTGCCCAATCTGAATCAGTATATGCACATAAAGTGAAGTCATCATCTCTAGAATACCATAAGCCATATTCTGTTGTTCCTTGCAAATACCAGAATATCCTCTTTACTGCACATTCATGATTTTCTTTAGGATTACTTTGATATCTTGAAGCAATACTCACTGCATTCATAATATCTGGTCTAGTTTGAGTTAGATATAACAAGCCACCAATCATAGACTTATACCTTGTCGAATTTACCAGTGTAGATGTATCTTTGATAGATAATTTCTGACTTGTCACCATAGGAGTACTTATCGGTTTGGAATTATCCATACCAAACTTCTTCGACAATTCCCTTAGATACTTAGTTTGACAGATAAAGATGCCTTTGTCCAGTTTGAGTAATCTGCAAACCTAAGAATTTTCTCATCTCACCAATCATGGACATTTCAAATTTATTCTTCATATTATTAGAGAATTCCATGCATAATTTATCTTCTCCAAAAATGATATCATCAACAAATACTTCAATAATTAGAATATCATCATCAATGATCTTATAATATAAATTACTATCAGCATTTCCTTTAGTAAAACCAAGCTTCAAAAGAAATTTATCCAACCTTGCATACCAAGCTCTAGGAGCTTGTTTCAATCCATATAAAGTTTTCCTCAATCTGCAAACCATATCTTTATCATCTGTAAGTGAAAATCCATCAGGTTGTTCAATGTATACTTATTCCTCAAGTTCACCATTCAAAAATGCACATTTAACATCCATTTGATAGACCTTATAGTTCTTATAAGCTGCATAGGCAAGAAATAGTCTAATAGCTTCAATTCTAGCTATAGGTGAAAATGTCTCACCATAATCAATTCCTTCCATTTGAGAATATCCTTTACAAACCAATCTATCTTTTTTTCTTACAATTTGACCATCCTCATTCAGTCTATTTCTAAAAACCCATTTAGTTCTAATAACATTCTTATTTTTAGGCCAGAGAACTAATGTCCAAGTCTCATTTTTCTCTATCTAATCTAATTCATCTTCCATAGCTTTTAACCAATGTTTATCTTTACAAGGTTCAATAACAAATGTCGGTTCAATTTGAGAAATAAGACATACCTCTTCATTTTTTAGTCTTCTTCTTGTCATAACTCCCTTGTTCCTATCTCTGAATGATTTGATCTTCAGAATGATTTAATCTTATATACCTTGGTGTCTTCTGAACTTCAGTATCACTATTCTGATCATCAGTCATAGTTGAATTTTTTGATTGTACTGGTATAACTATCTTAGTTTCTTGTACCTGTTGAGGCATTTCTGTTTCAGTTATGATCATTTCCACTGGCGGTTCCCTATCATATGATATAGATTGATTTTTGTATTTCTCATCCACTTTTACATTAGCGCTCTCTGCAATTTTCTACATTCTTTTGTTATAAAATCTATATGCTTTTTTTTGAATTGAATATGCAAGAAATATTCCTTCATCACGTCTAGGATCAAACTTCCCAGGTGAATCATCCCTTTTGATATAGCATTTACTTCTAAAAATTCTGAAATATTTAACAGTAGGTGTATGTCTAAACTATAATTCATAAGGGGTCTTATCGGTTTCACCTTTGATTTGAACTCTATTTAATGTGTAGACTGATGTACTCACTGCTTCTCTCTAGTAGATGTAAGGAAATATGTCTTCCATCATCATGGATCTTGATGCATCCAAAATGGTTCTATTCTTCCTTTCCACTACTCCACTCTTCTGAGGAGTCTGAGGTGCAGATAGCTGTCTCCTAATTCCATTTGTCTCACAATAACTGTTAAATTCATGAGAAGTGAACTCACTGCCTTGATTTGATCTTAGACATTTGATTTTTAATCCAGTTTTTGTTTCTACTTTTGCTTTAAAGATCTTTAATTTCTCAAAAGCTTCAGACTTCTCCTGTAGAAAAGTCACCCACATCATTCTAGAATAATCATCAATTATTTGCATGAAATACCTATCACCATGATCTACAATGAGATCTTACACCAATTTTTACAAACCCTAAGGCCTAAACCAATTAGGTCGGCCACCTAAAAGGTATTACAATAAGATCATTACATACATCCATATTAAAATGATATGTCATGTTGGCTTTAGACCAAAAGAACAATAACCAATCCATAAATCATCCTGGTAACATGTAAAGAACACGTTAACATGATACTAGTCCATAATCTAGATTGGCACCAGACGTAATCTGGGTCCACCATGCCAAAGCGATGTATTCAATCAGTTGAGGCATGATCAAAGAACATCTTCAACATCCTGAAATTCATCTAGAATCTGCACCAACACCACTTATGCATCCTGTCCAAGATTCTCCATAAAGCGATGCCGGTAAAACCTTAAACCCATGCCAATAAGGGTTTAAAAGAGTGTATGATAGCATCGATTACCAAGTTAATACCAACTGATCAAAAAATACTCCACGAACATGTAACACATAAAATCAAACATATTGCATCGATCCAAACATGCTGGAAGTGTCCAACAGATAATCTTTTTGTCAGTAACACTATATCTTCTGTCAGTAACCAAAACCTATCTATCGGTAATGAACCATAACAGCTAGTGTTCACATCAATGCAACACATAATCAATTCATCCATAATGCCAACATCTTCATCATCAAATTCTCTGCTAGATCTAGGATCATAATTGTGACTAACATCTCTACTTTTCCTCATAGGTGGGTTACAAACTGAATCTCTAAATGTAGATTCAGATTTCTGAGCACTACCATCATAACCATTTAACTCAAATGCAGAAAGTTTACCAATGATGGAGTCAGGAGTTACCTTTGTTTTATCAATAGATTTTAGCTCCTGAATGACTTCAAGTCAGATAGCGTAGACCAGTAGAAGGGTTCTCAACACCTTACTAACCACTATGGCATCCTCCACTTTACCACCAGCACTCTTGATCTCACCGACTGTCTCCTTGATCCTCTGACCATACTCTTGAATATTCTCACCTTCAGCCATCCATATGTCATCAAATTTACCTCTCAAACTTTCTTCTTTGGAAATTTTCACATGCTCATCACTGCTATAGATCTCCTCAAGTTTCTTCCGCACATCATAAGTAGTTTCTAGACCATGGACATCAACATACTCTAAATTTGACAAAGAAATGATAATGGCCTCCAATGCTTTAATATTCTCTTGCTTCTCTTTCTTTAGATCATCAGACAGAGTCCCACTAGGTGTAGTAAATTGTGTAACAACTTGTTCCCAATATTGACTTCCCAGACTCTTGAAATAGATTTTCATTCTATCACTCCATATTTTGTAGTTTTCCCTATTAAACTTCAAACCTTTTTTCTTCATCATGTTCTTCTAGATCTTTACCTCAACCTGTTAGGCTTAGACACTAGAGGACCTGAAATGCTCTGATACCAATTGATGATATGATGAATTAATAAGGATCCAGAAAACTACTAAGAGGGGGGAGTGAATCAGTAGATAGAAAACTGACTTAACTTTCACCAAACTCAAAAACAATCTCTCAAGTAAATCATTTAACAAACTAGTTCAAACATAGAACTACAAACTGCAATAGCACTGATAGTTTACCTGTTTGACTGGCATATCAAAATAACAGTATAACAACTTTGAAACTCCCGAACCATTTAACCAAAACATCAAAATACTTTACTGACAATAGTAAAAGCACATTTCAAATAACTATCGATCATCTTTTCATAACTAAGTGGATTTAACAGTTAACCAAATTAACCATAGAAAACATAACCACAAAAACCATTCACCACTTGAAACAATGATTTTTGACGTGGAAACCCAAATGGGAAAAACCACAGCGGGGATGAATACCTGCAAGTATTCAAAACTCTTTTGAAGTTCGCCCTATTAGGAGCCAAGCCTGTTAAAGCCTTACAAAATGTCCTATTAGGAACAAATCCTGTTAGGGACCACCTGGTTAAGGGATTGACTATAATGCCCTATTAGAAGCAATACCCTATTAGGAGTAACCTCGATAGAGGATTTGAAATACAAGATAATGGATCACCTGGTTAGATGATTTAGATAGCACTAAGCCTATTAAATCTTACCCAGTTAAGGGATTTAACTATTGTAATTGTTAGAGAACAACAAGGGTTTGTTGATCTGGTAAATAGCACTAGTCTACTTGATTGGATCCTTTTCATGCTCCTATCTGCCTCCACACATACTATAGATACTCCTTCTAGTTTAGTAATCAATCACACTAATACTTAACCAAAATTGTCAATGGTAAAACAAAACTACTCATCGACCTTATAAACAAAACAATAGGCCAATAACACATCACAGACCTAAGATCTCATAGAGATTACAAACAAATTGGTTCAAGTATGACCGTTAGATTACATATAAATCATCAGCACATTATTCAAGACAACCTTGACCTCTCCTTGATCATCGCTCATCGATTCCTATAACTCATCACGCGATTTCCACTTCATGCAATGTATTCGCTCATTCCCAAGATAAAACTGTTATCTCTACGCACCAAAACCCACTTGAAACCCATCACATACAACATGCATATGTGGCATAATCATTACCAGTCATCATTTGATCATAAATCCATAAAATCAATTCACCAAGCTCCATTGGTTAGGGTTTGGCACATCAATATGTAGGTTTATCAGTTGATCTCACTGCTTCTTAAGTAATATCAGTTTTCTTCACTTGCAAAACTATGAGTTGTAAACCAAGATCATAACAACATCATTACCGGTTACAATTGACATCAATGACAACACAATAGTTCATCAATGCAATCTTCAATCAAATACCAACATAAACCACTTCACTCATACCAGTAATAACATATTTCAAATCACTTTCAATCATTTAGATATATCTATACAAATTTATAAATCATTTATATCAACCATACCAAAAACACATCCACAAAATCATTCACGGTGGGATGTGTGTAGGGGAAAAAGTAAGACTAAGTATGGAAACCCTAATCCCACTCTCATACATGCTCATGAAATACGAAAGAGCCTAGGGAGGTAACGCACATCGACTACTTCTTATGAGAAAGAGAGAGTCATGGATTACCTCTTAGGTTAATTATATTCTTTTGTTGTAAATGAGAGAGAGGAATGATGCAAAATGCAATCTAACCTAAAAAGCAAGCAAACGCTAATCTAAGAATGCAAACCAAAGAACAACTAATACACTGCTGAAAATTATAGATTAGAAGGGAAAATCAGAGGTGCACCTATGTCTAAAATCTGAGCAGAAATATCTGAGACCAAAGTGCCACGTCACTATCCTGATTCTGCAATTATGGAGTCACAACTGATAGGAGGGATTCTAAGATCTGCAAACTACTGTTCTATCAAGTCCTGTATAAAATGATGCTTGATGAATGTTTGATGGATGAATGTTGAATTTTTTTGAAGACTCCAAAGATATACTCTTTTGCTGCAAAGAAGGCTCTAATACTCCAAAAACCTTGTTCTTAGTGTAGCATAGAAATTAGGAATCATCAAAACAAGTAGATCAATCAAAACACTAAACATGATAACTCAATCGAAAGAACTCTCATTGAAATGAACCTAATTCCAAAGCACATTCAATAGAGGCACAAAAACAAAGCATTTAAAAGAAAATGTCATGCAAACCATATAACAATTCGGATGCTTCTTCCATGCGGCTCCATTGTTGTTCTTTCCTCTTCAATGGGTTTGTGGATCTCACCTACAAGTGCTCACACAATTGAAAGCAAGATTGATGAAAAGCTCAAGAGTACTAGAAGCGTAAGTTCGGTAATTTGATAGAAATTCGGATTCAAGGTTATTCAGGATCAAGGATCAAGGATCGAGGATCAAGGGGGCTTTGAGTGAAGAAATTCATCCAATTTATAGAGAAATTGGAGAAAAAAACAAGATTAGCATGAAATTGATTTTTAGGCAATTGATTTCAAAATTGGCACAATTGAGTGAAAAGAAGAAGGTTATGACACCTTCTATGTCATGAATTATGACATATTGCCAATACAAAGGTTAGAAAACTAGGACCTTATGACATCTTGCTATGCCAAGAGTATGACGCATGAAGCACAAAAATAGGGAGCACTAAAGACAAATTAATTAGGTGGAAATTAAGAATAATGAAATTAGGAATTAAGAAATTGATGGAAATTAGAAATTAGTGAATTAATCAATAATTTTTCATTTATTAATTAATTCATTCACAAAGAGGAATAATTAGCCAATTAAATGAATATTTAATTGTAATGAGAAGACTTAGGATAAATAAACAATTTATTAATCCTAAAGGAAGAAATGACACACACAAGGTTAAATGATTAAATCACGAAACCCTAGAAGATGAATTAGGTCTTGAAAGATAATTGACTCGATTCGATTTGATTTTGGATTGATAAATGACCAATGTGATAAAATGATTCGATTGATAAATGATTTGATTGAGATTGGTTGACAAAAATCAATGACAAATTGACCAAATTGACATGATTGAAAAGGACAAGGATCGATGACGAATCGATCGCAATATGACAAGATTGACAAGGACAAAGATCGACCAAAATCATGACTGAATGTTGTCGACAAGACCAAATTCGAAAGTGAGACAACTGAAGAATGTAGAAGAAAGACTCGATGCTCGCAAATGATAAAGACCAAGTGCATGACATAGGAGAAATGTTAATGCGATGCAACAACCTAAAATGAGGCAATGCGCAATTGTTAAAGTATGACTTCGCAAGCGTTGACCATTTTTGGGTGCCTACATTTTGCCCCTCTTTGAGACAATGCGATTTTAAGCGTTGTTTCAAAGAACAATAATGAAAATGCCCCAGACAATAATAATGACATATGCATGCCCCCTCGAGGAATTGGCCGAAAACATGCAGAAAAGAGGCCAATTGATCGATAAGAATGATAGAAAATGATAGGATCAAATGGACTGCCAAGATTGACGGAAGAAATGTTAGTAAGAAGAAATTAGACAGAGGATAGTTAGAGATGAAGGAAAAACTTGCTTTCAGTAATGCACTTTGTAGGTGAGAACCTTTATTTTTATGTAGCAAAATGGATGCGTAGCATCATGGCATTGAAGGCCAGAGCTGAAATGCAACCCTTTTTGCGAAAGACAGACATATCGCAGACAAACAACAATCACAATCAAAAAAAGAAAAGGACCATGAGCCATCTCGGTCACTCTAAATCACTCAGTGACATCATCGAGCAACATAGGAACATGACTGAAGCCAAAGATAAATCAATAAAAAGATAAGATGTACAAATTCCAACAAATCAAACAAACACCTTGATCTTCGTTGTCAAAAGTTGAACGTGCTGATAGGACGATCATGCTGTCGGGTTTCAGGACATGTGGTACCCCGTCTAAGATAGGACACAGTCTGGTTTCGAGTATACCACACCCTGTATAAGACCCATGATAATAAGAACAAGGACAAATGATTTTGATGGTAACGTTCGATTGATATGACAATGTTGATCAGTTTGAATGCTTGGTTTGATTGAATAAGTTCATCTGGTTAATGCATGATTTCATTAAAGCACAATGTGAAATGGATTGTGAGTGTCGTTGGATGAATGCTCAGTGGTTTGTCGATGCATAAAGGGAATACTTTATTGCAAAATGTTTGTTTTTTTGCTTTTGGAGTTTTACAATTTTTTTGTGTTTTTCAGGACTTTATTTGATTTTTTTGAATTTTTTGAATTTTTTTAGTTTTTAGATACTTTTTTTCAGGACTTTATTCGATTTTTTTGAAGATTTTTTTCAGGACATTATTCGATCTTTTTTGAATATTTTTTTAGGACATTTTGCAATTTTTATGATCTTTTTTCAGGACATTTTAAATTTTTTTTGTTTTGAGTTTTTAATGACTTTGCCCCCAGTGTCTAGCAAGGCAAGGAATATGACAGGTGAACAAATAGGCATGCTGAAATGATGGTGGATAGAGGGAAGACAAAGGCCTTTTATTATGGAGACAACGCGGATGCAATTTCCAAGGGCTATTGCATGATGGGACAAGAGACTGGATATGACAATGTAAAGCAGGAACATGGCATGAGGGACATGTCAAGAGGTGTTTGAAACCATATTTAAATTTTTGCATCCTTATGTCAGATCAAGATCAAGGAATGAAAAAGAGTGTATGGATAGTGATAAGATATGGATAGGATAAGTAAGACCAAGAATGGATAAGGGACATGGATTGAAGGTTGGGATTGGCTAAGGGATAGTGGCAGAAAGTCGCAATAAGCTAGGGAATATGGATGAAAGGTTATAATAAGCAAATGGATACATGACCAAAAGCTATGATAGACTAAAAGCTGCAAACAAGATGCATGATGCTCATGATGATCCTCAGCCTTGTCAAGATCAAAGGTGGAAAGGGAAAATGGACATGAGGGACAATAGTATATGAAGGGTAATGACGGGGGTTCGATAGGATAATGAACGGCAATAGGATATGAAGAAGGGAATCTGCCCCCAAGTGTGGTGTGCAAGAAGTTCATAAATTACGCATGACGCCTGTTTGCCAAGTTTTCATCATGGTACTTGCCCAAAGCGCCTGTTTGCCAGGTTTTCACCAGTGGACGAATTATTTTTCTTTATTTTTTTCTTTTCTTTTTTGTCTTTTTTTTTTTTTTGTATTTTGACTTTTTCAGAAGAAGATGGACACATCATAGGGAATGGAAGAAGGACTCAAGCATCTTTTTATTTGGATAGTAGCCTTGAAAAGAATGGACCATGACCTTTAAAAGTATGCTCAAAGACGTTGGTAGGATAAGGACATAGAAAATGAGATGAAACTAAGGCAAGGATTTATGTAAAGGATTGGATCAAAGGGATCGAAGGATGGAAAATATGAATTGGATAATGGATAGGGTATTGGAAGAATTGGGCTTTATTGGATGGAAATGAAGGCAAGATCGACATTGGCACACACCTTGAGGGGTAATGAACTGATGGAGGAAAGATGTATTTTGGATATTGAGATTTTGACAAAGAAAAGGCTATGGATTTTGGGACATAAGGGCCCAAAATGGATGAAGAAGGCAGTGGAGGAATAGATTTGAGAGGTTTGGATGGAGGAATAGCAACTTTGGATGCCAAGTTGGATTTTTCTTTAGGCTTTTGTGCTTCAAGGAGCCGCTTAGGGATCCACATGGTTTTTGATTTTTCATGCTTTTGTGGTTCCTTGGAGTGCATTGCTTGCACAAGGGATTTAGGAACCCATATATATTTTGACTTTGCTTTATTTTGCTCAGTGGGCCTTTGTGGCCTTTTGGATATTTCTTTTTCTTTATAGATCATATTGTTCTTTGTTTTGACATGTCGATTATGTTGGACATGTTGATCCTTGAATACATGTGGATTTTTAGACTTATGACTTTTATACTTGGCATCCAAATTGCTTGGAGGGGAAAAGGAATGTCGATGTGGATGGGAATGATATGGAGGCCTATGGGATGGATGGAAAGTTCTCCAAGATGTGTGCCTTTGTTGATGTTGCATAGGAGATGGAGGGATATAGGGACCTAGAATGGATGGAAGCGATGATGGGGAAGGTGGACATTTGGATTTTGACTTTGAAGGGATACCAATGCCTTGAGTGTGAGCTCTGTAGCCATGACCATTAGTATACTCTTTGATATGGAGGGGTTCTTGCTTGTGAAGGTCTACTCCTTTACCTTTATGAATATCTTGACTTGTAGGATACTCTTTTCTTTGGGAAGAAGACACGAGTCCATTATGCGGTGGATATGATATGAGAGAAATAATGAGATCTTGAAGTGGATCGGATTGCACCAAAGTGGAAGAACCCATTATGCATGTCGAGGGTTCATGAACATCTTGCATTGACACATTAGAATCATGAAGGGGATTAGGATCATGAGAGGGACTAGGATTGTGTAGTGGACATGGTTCAATGACAGGCTCTTCAAGAGATGGAATGGGAGAAATAATAGGATCATCAAAAGAAATGTGATCTTGGAGTGGATATGCGGGATTAGGACGTGGAGATGGAGGGACAAGTGGATCTTGTGGTGGATTTAAAGAAATAATTTGATCTTGACAAGGAGGAAGATCGTTGGAATCCTCTTTAAAGGTGCTTTGCTCTTGACTTTCAATGGGATCATCAGAAAAGATGGGAGGGATATCTTGATCTTTCTTAGGAAGTGGAATGTCAATAGGACTTTGGATACGATGGACAAGAATAGGGGAATCGTCATGAGTGTCTGGGAAGATGGGGGCTTGGTCAACAATTGGATGGGATGATAAGGTTTTAGGATCTTGATCTTGATTTTCTTTAGGACTCATTTCTTCGCACTCTAAGTTATCCTCTTGACATGAGGTTGGACTTTGGATATGCATAGGGGATTCTGACAAGGAATCAATGCTTTGGCATGAAGGAAATGCACTTTAAATATTTGTGATGGATTCTGGCAAGGAATCAATGCGTGAACATGAGGAAGAGGGACTTTGAATGGGGTCTTCTAAAATAGATAATGGCAATAAAGTGCATGGTGGCATTGGGTCTTGTATTTCTGAAACATGACAAAGATGTGCATCATGAACTGGATTATCTTGGCAATCAATTATGGATAGCTCTTGGATAATTGCATCCTTGGGTGTATTGTTTGATGAGGACGATATAGAAGGTTCTTGTGAAACTTCTAGAGTTGTAGGGATAGATGCCACTGGAGAATCAATTTGCTTATGGAGGGATGAGGCATTGCTAGACATAAATGTATTATTTTGATCTTCCTCAATAAACTCACTTGGTAGGTTCCTTAAGAAGATTGCAATAAAGCCACCTTTCTTTCGAGGTTTTGACATGATTGGACCTGGAATTTGAACTTGTTTTTGGTTTGATGTCATGTTTTGATATTGAACTAGATGTTGATCATTTTGGTTTGACATGTTCAAAATTCGGCTTGGTGCATGTTGCAACCTTTGTTTTTGAATGTTTGGTGGCGGTTGTTGACATTGATATGTTGATTGAACTTGTTGATATTCCACCATTGGTTGAACTATTTGTTGACATTGCATATGTTGGACCATTGGTTGTATTGGTTGTGTGTGTTGGACCATTGGTTGTATTGGTTGAAAATCTGATTGATAGTAAACACCTTGTTCTTGTTGTGGAGGCACATAATGTTGAAATTGATATTGTCTCCTTTCTTGTAATTGTTTTATCATCTCTATTTGCGAGAGGAGAGTTGGTATGTCTGATCGTTCAAGAAGAGATCTTACATCAATTGGCTCAAACTTTGGATTTTGACTTGGAAATTTTCGAAACACTTTGGACATTTGTGATCTATTCTTCACAATGTTTTTCACTCTTTGTTCCAATATCTCCTCTTATTGAGCTAGTTTCTCCTCTAGTTTTTGTATTTGGAGACTTGTTTCATCATAAAAAGTTTGATCGATATTGCCTTGTTGTTGGGTTGGATATAATTGTGATTGCATTGTCGGTTGATATGTCAAACTTTGTTGCATCATTGGTGCTTGGAACCTTGTTTCAATAGACATGTCACTATGCAAATGCAATAGTTTTGGAATTTTTCAAGGATAATGTATGGTATGCAACTAAATGCAAACTAAATAGATGAAAATGCAATCTATGGAAAGAATGCAACCTATGGTTTTGGTTGTTTTTCAAAGATTTTGACAAAATTTTGAAATGCAAATCTAAGAGAGGGACCCTTAGGAAATTGGAATGATATCTAGACCTCAAAGGACAAAAGGACTTAATTGACAAAGGACAAGACGACAATGTCTCCCCTATATGCTTGGATACTAAGCTAGGTTTGACGAAATGATATTGATGACAAAAGGACAAAAGATTTGATAAGGTCTAGACTTCTTAACAATGACTTAAGGTTTATCAAAGATTTGGATTACTCAAGTATGACAAGACCTAGCTTTGACACTATATGTGAAAGGACAATTAATATGCAAGTGACCTTAATATGATATGATAATGACTTAAGCTTAATGAAGAGACTTAGGGTATGCAATCTATGACAATGGTATGACTTTAATGCAAGAGGACACATGCAAATGGATGACTTTTATTGGTATGCAAAAGAAGTATGACTTAGGTGAAACCTAACCTTGATACTTGACAATGAGCTTTTTCAAAATGCAACTTAGGATGAACCTAAATATAAGTGACATGAATGTTAAGACAAGATTTGGAACAATGTTTGATCATCATATTGGAAGATGTGTTTTTGAATCTTGTTGAACTTTTGTTGGATGAATGTCTCTTGTGTTTAAATCTTATGTTTGATCAATGTGTTTTGCTTTTGAAATGAGATACAATTAAACTTTTGACAATCAAAGAATACAAGATGTTACAACTTAGACTCAAGACAATCATGCTCATTTCCACATTCCTTAGGGTAGGAAAAGACATTAGGTACTTGAGAGGTAGACTCATTATGAGATTCAAGGAGAATACATAGATGCTTGACCCCACGGGCTCCCCTCCACGGCACTCACTTCTCAGGGCAGCCAAGCATCAGTCCCCATGGAATCTCCCCTTGGCGAACTTAGTATCTCTTCCAAGTATCCGAATTTGTCCTTCTCAAGCAACTAGAAGGGTTTTTGGCCTCTAAAAACAAGGTGTGTAGTAAGGATTTCTGTTAAGCATTACTCCTTGATGTCATGCAAGCATGATTGAGACATTAAGCCCATCAAGATACCAAACAAATGTAGTCGCGCAAGCACAATTTAGACCAAGAGGCCCTACTTAGATGTTGATATGAGAAAGAGTTCAAGGGTCATCACTTCACAAGTAACTGCAATTCCCACATAACACTTCCTTCAAAGCTTTCACCCATCAAGTATTTTTTTATAGTGAGTTAGAATGCCAAGGAATTCTAGCCGTACTCACTTTGGGTCATTCCCTTCTCACGATTATCACTTGCTTGCAAAAGCAAAGTGGTCGGGAAGGCAGACCCTCTAAAGGTGACACACAATCAACAACACAAGCATGGTATCGAAGATCTGGATTTCTGATCACCCTAAGAAGGATGAGAGCATACTCTCCTACTCCAATGTCATACTTATCAATCAAAGAAAACAAATGTTCATTCCAATCCTATTTATAAATCACTAAGTGCCTAATTAAAAATCTCAAACACACAATTTGGTTGTTTCTCCAAGGCAACCTGCAAAACCCAAGTTAGAGGTTTGATTTGTTGCCTTTGACCATCGAATCTACATAACACATGTTAGTGGTTTGATTTGTAGTCTTTTTCATGCGTATGCCAAGATCCTGCACAAATAATTAGTACCAAAATCCAAAGCACAGATGATCTGATTTATGAAAACCAAATTACAATTTCAGTCCACTTTGAGAAGGCATAACTTTCTCATCCTAGCTCCGAATTACAAACCGTTTGATGCATTGGAAAGGTATTCAAATAATCTAGAACCAAATTTCAGAAACATCACTGATATCTCATCATGTTTCTGACCACCATATTTGTCCACAAATGCACCGAAGACCCTCAAAATTGCTATTTACTAAAACATATAAAAATTTTCAAGTAAAAACTACATTTTTCACCTCTGATCTGGACTTTACACAGGCGCAGAACTCATGACACAGGCGCAAGATGTATAACACAAGTGCAGAATGTCTCAACACAGGCGCAAGATGTTTCAACACAGGCGCAGAATGCTTCACACAAGCGCAGAAGTGTCCAGAATGCACTGCACGGCCCTGTTTTTGGGTTTTTGACCTGCAAAATCAACTTAGAAGCACTCCAAAACATAGTAAAGGGGTTAGAAGGTTAGTATTCATGCCAGGTTCACCAATTAATGTAGCGTAGAAATTAGGAATCATCAAAACAAGTAGATCAATCAAAACACTAAACATGATAACTCAATCGAAAGAACTCTCATTGAAATGAACCTAATTCCAAAGCACATTCAATAGAGGCACAAAAACAAAGCATTTAAAAGAAAATGTCATGCAAACCATATAACAATTCGGATGCTTCTTCCATGCGGCTCCATTGTTTTTCTTTCCTCTTCAATGGGTTTGTGGATCTCACCTACAAGTGCTCACACAATTGAAAGCAAGATTGATGAAAAGCTCAAGAGTACTAGAAGCGTAAGTTCGGTAATTTGATAGAAATTCGGATTCAAGGTTATTCAGGATCAAGGATCAAGGATCGAGGATCAAGGGGGCTTTGAGTGAAGAAATTCATCCAATTTATAGAGAAATTGGAGAAAAAGACAAGCTTAGCATGAAATTGATTTTTAGGCAATTGATTTCAAAATTGGCACAATTGAGTGAAAAGAAGAAGGTTATGACACCTTCTATGTCATGAATTATGACATATTGCCAATACAAAGGTTAGAAAACTAGGACCTTATGACATCTTGCTATGCCAAGAGTATGACGCATGAAGCACAAAAATAGGGAGCACTAAAGACAAATTAATTAGGTGGAAATTAAGAATAATGAAATTAGGAATTAAGAAATTGATGGAAATTAGAAATTAGTGAATTAATCAATAATTTTTCATTTATTAATTAATTCATTCACAAAGAGGAATAATTAGCCAATTAAATGAATATTTAATTGTAATGAGAAGACTTAGGATAAATAAACAATTTATTAATCCTAAAGGAAGAAATGACACACACAAGGTTAAATGATTAAATCACGAAACCCTAGAAGATGAATTAGGTCTTGAAAGATAATTAACTCGATTCGATTTGATTTTGGATTGATAAATGACCAATGTGATAAAATGATTCGATTGATAAATGATTTAATTGAGATTGGTTGACAAAAATCAATGACAAATTGACCAAATTGACATGATAGAAAAGGACAAGGATCGATGACGAATCGATCGCAATATGACAAGATTGACAAGGACAAAGATCGACCAAAATCATGACTGAATGTTGTCGACAAGACCAAATTCGAAAGTGAGACAACTGAAGAATGTAGAAGAAAGACTCGATGCTCGCAAATGATAAAGACCAAGTGCGTGACATAGGAGAAATGTTAATGCGACGCAAAATCCTTAAATGAGGCAATGTGCAATTGTTAAAGTATGACTTCGCAAGCGTTGACCATTTTTGGGTGTCTACACTTAGACTCTTAGAAGAAGAACCCTTCAAATGAAGAAAGAGACCTCTTATGTATGAAACCCTAGATCTTAATTTCATGCTTAGGTTGACCAAGGATTTGAATTTCTTGCTAATATTTTGGGATTAAGCATTATTATATCATAGGATTATGCTCCCAAAATTTCGGGGAAAAAGTCGCAAACCATGTGCATTCCTACCACGGTCCAACCAACTTTTCACCAAATTTTTGGGGCCATTAGATATGATGATACTAGAGTGCATCCCAAAGTTACAACTAATTTCGAGATGTTTTGATATGTGAAATCGAGCCTAAATGGTCAAAATAAGACGTAATTAGGGTTTATGATTAAATGATTCATTGGAGGAATAAAATGAAAAGGGGCACACTTAGGGTAAAGGGCCCAACTTTATAATATGAAAAGTGATGAGACATGACCTTAGATTTAATTAAATTAATTAATTAAATGCTTAAAGGGGAATGAGAAATGCAAGATGCAAAAAACACTAAGGTGGGTGCTAACCTAAGTGTGAAATTGTACCACCCTAGCAAGGGTGCACAATTTACGACACTACATGTAGCCCTCACTTTAGTGGTCATATGACACTACGTGCATAAGCAAGATAAAGTATAGAAAAGTAAACATCATTTGAAAAAGGATATATCCATAAGTTGTCGAACGAATCCCCCAGCGGTATCTGCAGTACATAGTTAGGAACCACACCCTACAAAACCACATGTTAGATCACAAAATCACCTAATGCTTACTAAGAAAGGTGATAAAACTCCCTATTTTGAATTGCTTATTAGTGAGGTGAAACAAGGTATCATGTTATCCATAGCGAATTGTGATAAATATTTTGATGAAGAAAGTTCACAACAAGGCTTGATTACTCATCCGAGAACATTATGGAACTAACATGGAGTGAGAGGGAAAACTCATGATTCCAACGTCATTGACGGTGCGAGAATTAGAGCTTCCTAGCTCAAGATACGATAGATTAAAGAAAAAGTGCAAAAATTAGGGTTTTAACTTAAAAACATAAAGTAAAAAAGTGCATAACACATAAATATGAAAGTGACACCTTCATTTGTCACTTTCTAACTTTTTGGCACTATTCACTGTAGAGGAGCCCACATACAAGCCATCATACCTCAACGTCGGCCTGAGTGACCTACATGGATGGAGATCTTGCACCAATCCATAGTCGTCAGCTGACCGCTCAATGAGGTGAGTTGGCCTTTCGTTGACTGCATTTGACCTTTTCATGTTTTCATAGTTTTCAAAAGACATGATGCCATTGCCTAGTCTGGGCTTGGGCCCTCCCTTTGGACACCTAGGGGTCCTAAGGCACCCTGGTCCTCCTAGGGCACCATGGTCCCAAGGGGGTGCCATGGTCCCCTCTGAGCACCATGGTCCTAGTAGGGTTCCATGGTCCCAGTAGGGCACCCCGGTCCACTCAGGCTGCCCTGGTCCCTGTTTGGGGTGACCAATGGTCACACAAGATTGGGTGATGAATGATAGAAGTGATAGAATGATTAGTTTGAATAGATGATTATAGATGATTGATCAATTACTAATGATAGATTTCTTTGTGTTTTACAAACACTACCGTACATCCACGAGCATACTGCCGGTCTCACCTTTTGAAGCCTTCAGGAGCAGATCCTGAGGATGACAGCAAGAGAGAGGGATTTGCTACATGATGTGGGTTTGTGCGATGTGATGACCTTGTCGACCATCTGATTCCATTCCATTATGTTGATGGCACTAATGGAGAGGTGGGATGTAGATACCTCAACTTTCTCACTACCTGTGGGGGAGACAACAATCACCCTTGAGGATGTATAGATATCGCCTATCCATTAGAGAAGAGACTGTTAGATATCGATCCAACTGGATAGAGGAGGATTATAGGAGAGAGCAGGTATATGCTATGGGTAGATTGATATGTAGAAAGATGAGGGGTCGCATTATGGTCAACTGGCTCCTACACCCTACTGATGAGGTTCCATTGGTGAGGCAACTCATGATTGCGACCCTTGCATTAGCTATGTGCCCTAATGGGTGCAACACACATATGCATGGAGGACTCATCTACACCATACGATCTATGGAGAGACATAGGAGACTATACTCTTGGGGTCGAAGCATGCTTGCGTATCTCTATCATGACCTTAATGACAAAACCTTCAATCACCTACAATGTCTCATTGGAGTGTGCATATGCCAACAATCTCCCCCTTTGGCATTCATGGCAACACTCATGAGAAAATTCAAAAAGTGTATCCAAAACTTGTAATCTAAAAATTGTGTACCAAAAATATATGAGCTCCCCCTAAGCAAATAAGTCTTTTGCTGATTATTTTCTCATACTACTACTCCCCCTTTGGCATCAATGACAAAGGTTGTCAACGTGTCAATAGAGCTGTAGTTTTTTGTCTCAACCTTGTAACTGGGTGGTTACAATTTGAAAAAGATCTGCCAAAACCAAATTTATGCTTTCCAAAAACTTCTTACTATCTTTTATTTCTGCCTCTGTTCTTTGAACTATACCGGTGAGGTGCTGCATATGCCCTGTCGGTTTTTTCTGTCCTTATACTAATGCCTTAGATATTTCCTTCCTCAAGGATGCTAGATAGTCTAGTCTTGGACTTAGTCTTAATCTCGGATTCTTAGCCTTGTTTCTTATTCTCTCCTTTTCTCTCTCTAGCTTCTATAATTCTTCCTCAAAACTAGTTATCTTTTGCTCAAAAACTGATAATGTATCAGGTGAATTAACAAAATTGTCAGCAAGTTTATTTATTTCTTCTTGTACCTTGCTCATTTTCTTATCTATGTCAACTATCAAGAAGTTTGTCTTGCAGATGTCTCTGTACAAAGTTTTAAATTCCTTCAATGAGCTGCATAGTTCTAGTAGAAGTGTGTCAAATTCCCTAGTACACTTCTTTATTTGATCCTCAAAGAATTTTTGTTTTTCAATTTCCAACCTGTCTTTGAATGCCTCTTCCTTTATTTGCTCAACTATCATTGTGTTGTTAGTAATGTACTTAGACAAAGTGTCAAGCTGGCTCAAAGAATCCTTATTATCTAGATTGTAGTTTGGAGCTATCATCTTCAAAATTGGGATTGTGTCATCTATAGCTTTATATGTCTGTGAACTACAATCTGTTATTCTCTTAATGGAGTCCAAAAGAACTTCAGTTACATTTGTTGATTTATATCCTATAGAGGAGGAACCAACATTCTAAATTCTGCCAGTGGAGGAAATAACCATGCTTGTAGTGACCTCTAGTAGGTCAGTCTATGTTTCCATTTCCTTAAGAAAAGCTTTTTCTTTCTCTCTTGTTGCCAGTGGCACTATTTCCACATGAACCTATTGCTATTCCGGAGCTTGTTGCTCTGCTTGTCTCTCTGTTTGTTGATTTGTTTGAGTCTCTGTCTGAGTCTCTACTTGTTGCCCTATGTTATCATTTGCCTCTTTCCCTTCATTTTTATCAATATTATCAGTTGCTAGTGGCTCACTAGCCATATTTGTGTTACCGGTTGTGTCTTGGTCTATCATAATGTTGACTTTTTTAGTATCAACATCAACTGTGTATAGTACCTCAGGATTAGGATTTGTATCCTCTATATCCATACTCTCATTTTCTAGTTGATCTTTAGTTGTTTCTCTTGGTGGAGTAATCAGAGCCAGTGGGGATAAGTTATCTCTTATTTTGATACTAGGAGGTCCACCAACCTTTCCTTTTCCTTTGTCCTTGTCTTTCTAATATACTTTTATTGGTTTAGGGTTTCTATACTCTTCCTATTTTTCCTTCTCAACAAGGAATATATCCCATGCATTTTCAGTTTCCTCTGTTACCTCATTTACCCTTCCAACCATTAGTGCAATATGCCAGTGTGTAGTAGAGAATACTGACGGATTGGCTTCTACAATTAGGTCATCTATCTCCTTCAGTGAGTTAACTGGGTAAACAACAATTAATTTTTCAACTTTAATTTTCTTATCAAGCTCTACAATAGCTTGTCTTCTTGCTTCCAGTGTCTTGAATAGTTCATCTAGTATTTCATCTACAACTTGCATTAAGAACTTCTTATAGATATCCAAGTGTTAAATGACACTGTTTTCAACTTGCTCTTTTTCATCAGCTGATAGTGTATTATATAATTTTTCTATGTTATTAAGCTTTCCTTCCTCAGTTATTTCATTCAGTAGTTTGTCAATTGAGGCAATGTTTTGTTGAGTCCTTTTCTTCTTTGGTGTTAGCTTTTTCTTTGGAGTTGTCTTTTTGACCGAAGACCTCACTGCCTGTTGTTTTTGTCTGGTTCTCCTAGGCGAGGGTGTGGATGCCGGTGAAGGATTCCTTTTTCTTACAACTCTTTTAAATTTTGTTGGCATATCATTCTCTAAAGAAGTTGCTACTGGTGATAGGTGAGTTTTAGGCTGTAATGTTACTAACTCATCCTCAGTGATACCGGTTTGTTTCAGTACATCTTCTTTCATAGCCTTAGCCTACCTTGAACCTCTTCTCGCAGTTGCTTAAACTTTCTTTACTCTCTTCTTAGATTGAATTTGGCTTTCAATAGTTTCAACACTGCCAAAGACCTCTTCCTTAGGTTCCTTGGGTGCATCTAGAAGGGCTTTTGCATATGTTTCAATGATGTGATCATCGATCTCATAACCCATCTTAGTAACCCAAATTGTTCTTGGGATAATTGCTTCCATCCAGATCTCATCCTTTTTAATCACAAAAAATATATCATCTTTGTATGTGTTAACAATTTCCTATGATAGTCTGACTCTAGAGTTCATTCTGGCCTTTAGTGTTTGAAAATACTCATCAATATTCTTTTGTTTGCTTTCACCCATGTTGTTGAACAAGTCTGATAATTGTTTCCCTACCGGTATGTCAAATCCAAGGTTCTTGTTACCTATACCAGGCACCTGTTTGGTTATATGTAGCATTAAGCATACAAGTAAGTTTCCAAATCTAAATGTTCCTTTCTTATCCTTCTTGATCTTCCCTAAATTGTCAATCAATTCATCCTTTAACCACTCACATACATCAATTTTCACATTCTCATTTACCATATCATGTGCACTTTTTATGCATAAACTGGAAACTGAGTTAAGTCTGTTTGTATGAGTTACTTTGTAACCTAGAATCATGCTAATGAATCTCACATTTATGTCGGTTACATCATTAACCCTCAAGGACCTTTTGTCAGATGTTGCACCTGTTAGGTTTGTTACTACGTCATTTAAGACCTTTTTTGTCTTGTCTGGTCTATTACTAGTGGAAGGTAACCCTGTTATAGCTTTCACAGCTTCCTTGGTAATTTTGTGAACTGAATCTAACCAAAAGACTGCACCATGAACCCTGCTCAATACTATCCTAATAACTTCCTTAGGAAAGTCCGGAATGCTGAGGATTTCAGTGAATCCTAGGGTTTCAACAATTTTATGTTCAGGTTTCACATTTCTAGAATCATCACATATAACAGTTTTGTACATGTTTTTGATTTCTTCATCTCCTAATTCTTCTATGTGGCAATGGATATACATTCTAGGATTTTCTGCAAAAACAACTCCTTTGGGGATTTGGGAGAATGCACCAACATTGTCATCCTTTTTAGCTATCTCGGGAACTAGCTGAAATATGGGCCTAGGGCATTTGATTACCTCGACTATAGTAGGGTTAGCTATGAATTCAAGTACAGAAGAAGATGCCATGTTAATAAATACCTTTCTCTACCTCAGGATTGATTGATATGCTGAAATGCTTTGCCTCTTGCTCAAAATGCCTTAGCTTTGGAAATTTTGCGCTCTTCAAATGTTTGGATTCTCGGTGAAGTGAAATGGAGCCAAAATCACAAATTTATAATGTTAATTTTCCATCTACCACATTAAATGCATGTCAGTTAAGTAGTCACTTAACTTTGTCTGTCGGTATAGAAGTAATTTCAACTTCTCACCATCAACCGATGGAATAATAGCATATGTCTCATTTGATTGCCAAACCCTCAAAGAAATTTTATTAAATTAGATGAAGAGCTTCCTGTCGGTGGAGTACTACTCTATTCTATCAGTGGAGTGTTGATTGGTTCTACCAGTGGAGGAGTATTCCCAACATTATTTAGGTCTGACTTTCTAATCCATTGTTTTGAGAATTCTCACTTAACCTCTTCAACTTTTTCTTTTCCTTTCAAACTAGAACTTTTGTTGTCTGCCAGTGATGCTTTACTTCTGCAAAATTTTGCAATATGTCCAATCTTAATACATGCATAGCAAGTCACATTATTTTTTTGAATAGCTTTCCCATAACCTACGACAGTTTGTGTTCTACATTGATTAGATAAGTGTCCAAATCTTCCACAAACATAACATCTCACATTCATTCTGCAATTTTCAAAGTTATGGCCAACTTTGTTGCATTTTGAACATTAACCAGTGGGTGTGTTGATATTCTGATAATTTCTAGATCTACATTGATTTTCTCTATGACCATACTTATTACAGTTAAAGCATTTTCCATTAAATTTGTAAGCAGTAGGTTGTCTTACCGGTTTTCTATGATCTTGTGTGTTTGTAGTACCGGAGATTTCTCCTACCTCAAAGCCAATTCCACAAGTGTCACAATTAGGTTTCTGAATCTTCGATAAGTCACTAAATTCTTCTGAGATTTTCTTGAATTTTTCTTTGTGCTGATTTGCAATATCCAGTTCTCTTTCTAAGATCTCTTTCTACCTCATCAGTTCATTTGAGTCATTTTGTGTATGCATCAGATCTATCTTCAACAAGTCATTTTCATAGCTAATTCTTGTGTTCTCATTTGCTGCATCATCTAGTCTTCTAGTCAATTCTTCCTCATTCTTCTTCCTATTTTCAATTTCCTTACAGAATCTCATAGTCATGTCTTGCATCTCATTCTTCATTGTTATGTTCTCTTGTTTAAGCTTGCATATCTGATCATTAAGTGAGTCCTTTTCATCATTTTCATTTTGCATATTTTCACATAGTTCTCTTCTCTTATTTCTTGCAATGGTAAATTTTTCTTGAAGTGCCTGAATGATATCCTGGCCTACCTTTAGATCATCTTCAAGTTTGATGTTTTTTCAATTTTTTTGTATCATAGTCTGAGAGAGCTGCTTCTAGTTGCTTCATCACATTTTCCATCTCTACCGGTGTCAAGATCTTCCTCAAGCTGTTAGGCTTTTGAAAATAGAGGACCAGGCTCTGATAACAATTGTTAGGATTCCCATAGATACTGAGAGGGGGGGGTGAATCAGTATCTCTATCTGGTGTATTAAATTTCTTAACTTAAAACATGTAGAACATATTAAAACTGTGTATCGGTAAATAAGAAGTAATGCAATAAACAGAGATAAAAGCAACCACATGAAAAACACACCATAACAAAAAGATTTAATGAGGAAACCCGGTGTGGGAAAAACCTCGATGGGATTTGTGACCCACAATATTCACTTACTGGCCAATAAGAGAATATTACTGATACAAGAGGGGCCTACACATGCAGGAAGGCCAAGTGCCTAGACCTCACTACTCAATTACAAAATGGGAAGTCTCACTGACTTACAAAATGGATTATATAAATCCAGTGTCTTGTATTGCTTCAAAATAGCATCTATAATGCCAGATCCGGTACCAGTTTTTGCTCTGCTTCTTACATAAACCCTTAACCTATAATTCGCATAATAGGTCTACCTTATTTCGCCTAATTACATTCTACCATCCATCCTTAAATATTCTACAATGATCTCTTATATATATGAGTCATTTTACAATGTTACCAAGTCAGCTTATAAAGAGTTTAATAAACAAAATATGTTACAACAAAAAATCTTGTCAGCCTTTGTGTCAGTATGCTTCCTTTTACTGCCGGTGTCGGTGGTCTGAGTGTCGGTGTAGAGTCTAAACTTGCTAGTGCCAGTGGATTGCCTTGTCAGTGTCATATGATTGTAAGGTTGCAATCTATGACAAAACCTTCAATCACCTACAATGTCTCATTGAAGTGTGCATATGCCAACAATGTACACTACTACAGGTGTGGATGTTTGAGCATATTACCTGCACTAGACCTGGTGGAGCCCCCATAGAGCTAGTTCGAGAGTAGCCTAGGGTATATGCTTATCCTCTTACCCATGAGTGGCGATTTGGCAATCTCCTATATTGAAGGTTGAGTTTGGATAGATTGACAATGAGCAGGATCATATGGAGACCCTACCTCAGGATGCCCATGTGGGAAGGGCTACACAGACATATGTTTAGCATGCAGAGGAACCATCTACTAGAGGGATGGTATAGCCACATAGTTATTCCCTTCTACTTCAATCGAGTTCAGCGGTAGTTTGGGTTCAAGTAGTGTGTTCCTACTAACGTGCTTGTGTACATTCGATAGTCACAAGTGATGTTGAGGCTAGGATCCATTCCTAGACCTACCAGTGATGAGATCAACATCGCAGATTTAGATGCATCAAATCAAGACATAGTGATAGATTATAGAGATGATTCGGGTGCACACCAACGGTACATCACATGGTGGGGGTTATCATAACCTGGAGCTATTTTCCCAATAGACTTCCCCAGAGGGAACCCCGGACCATGGAGACAGTCAGGCAATAGAGAGGGATATGATGCATCTGAAGAGGATTCAGATGATCAGGCTAATGACATAGAGGAGCAGGAGGCAGGAGGATATGGAGGCAATCCTGATACTGGAGAGGGAGATCATGATGGTGATGATGAGGAGGAAGAGGAAGAGGAGGATGATGAGGAGGACGAGCACGAGGGGGAGGAGGACGAGCCAGGTATATTTCATCACTCTAGGGAGGATACCAAATCCCTAGATCCACTGAGTCTCCCACTCCAAGAAGAGAGGGATCCCATGAGGGATCTTGATCCTGGTCCCCATCGGCCCACACCTACTCTATAGAGTCAGTATGAGTGTGGAGAGACTAGCAGGTCCCAGTCTCAGTTGGTCCCTATCCACGATCCCTACTAGCAAGAGGGAGATCCAGGTAAGATGTCATGTTGTTAATTAAAATATGTAAATTACCTTCTTTAGATTTGATGATATAGAATGTTACCAATGAAAAATTTCTCTCTATCTTGTAGCTATCGTCTAGGAGTGGCATTCTCTGATTCAGAATGAAGGGACAGACCCTATTATGACTGCACACATTCTGAGTTACTCACAGATAGCACATAGATCCCAAAGGAATGCAGGATGACATGAGGACCTTTTCCCCCTATTAGGATGGAGGTGGAGGTCCTGCGAGAGAGATGATGACCTACAAGAGAGACTACGATAGATAGAGCATGACCTAACCATGTCACAGACAGAGGTAGCCACATATCAAGGGATCATGATGTAGAGGGATCAAAGGAGCTCTTCGCAGAGACACTCATGGTCTATATCATGATACACCCCTATGGGACCACTCCCATGGCCAGATCATGAGGGGGTATCTAGCCACCATCCTGTAGCTACTAGTCCTAGGGATAGGAGATGATTTTGATGTATTGATTTTTATGATGACACTCATGATTATGTTATGTTTAATTCTTTAAACAATGTACACATTTCTTAGATTAGAAGTAACATATTGAGTAATGAGCATGTATATCTGATTTAATTTCCATGTGATTGATTTCTCAATGCTTCATGATTAAATTGATACATGTGTGATTTTATTAAATAACTAAGTATTTAATCAAATGCTACTTTGATGATGTAAAAGAAGACTGTAATAAGCCTAAGAAATATATGACTAATGTGATTTAATTAACTCTAATTAAACACAACATGATATAATTTCTACTTAATACATAAGAAATTGTATAATATGCTAGCATATATGAAATGTAAATCCATTACAATTTAAATAAAAATAATCCAAGACAAACAATATAGTAATGAAACATGCTTGTCAAGAATGAGGTAATGTAGACCAAACAATATAACATCATTTAATCTTACATACTTTAATGAAGACATGCTAACATATTACCCAATTTTGAAGAAAAAGACATAAAGAGATAACAAAAAAAAGACTAGAGAGAGAGAGAGAGAGAGAAATAGAACTAGGCATAGTATCTATGAAGGTGCATAGCATTTATGGGTTCCTTGAGAGGCGTATCTTCCACATCTGCTATCCTATAAGCACCTGATCCATAGACCTCCACAATAATGTATGGTCCCAAAATAGAACTAGGCATAGTATCTATGAAGGTGCATAGCATTTATGGGTTCCTTGAGAGGTGTACCTTCCACATCTGCTATTCTACAAGCACCTGATCCATAGACCTCCACAATGATGTATGGTCCAAGCCAATTAGGACTAAACTTTCCTTTCTCCTCAGTTAAGGCATTCGCTTTGCACTAATTCTCATAAAGGACTAAATCCCCTACCAAGAAGGAATGTTCAATAACCTTATCATTATAGCTTCATTGCAAAGTTTTATGATATGCTTGAATATGCTCAAGGGTTTTTATATGCCATTCATCGAGCATCTCAATTTGTTGAAGTCTTTTCTCTCTATAAGAATCATCATCCACTATACCCCTAAGAGAAACTCTCAAAGAAGGAATTTCTAACTCCAAAGGCATAACGGCATCAACACCATAAATAAGATTACAAGGGGTACAAATTGTAGCAACACGTACACTCGTGCAATAGGCCCACAGAGCATAGGTTAGTTGAGTATGCCAATCCTTACCATGCTTGTTTACAATATTTCGAAGAATTTGTTCAATTATCCTATTAGAAGACTCAGCTTAACCATTTGATTGAGGATAATAAGGTGTAGAAAATTTATGTTGAATATAATATTTCTCAAGAAACTTCTTCACATCTTTATTTTTGAATGGCGTTCCATTATCTAAAACTAAGTCAGAAGGTATCCCAAATAGAGAAATAATGTTTTCCAAAATGAATTGACAAATTACTTCAGCGGTAGTGGATCAAAGAGGAAGGATTTTCACCTACTTTATAAAGTATTCAATGGTGGTTATAAAGAAAGTATGTCCTTGAGATGAAGGAGGAGATATTTTACCAACAAGATCCTAACCCCATGTAGAGAAGGGCCAAGACGCTACCTTTTATCGAAGCTCTTGGGCAGGAGCATGGATCAAATTGTTGTTTTGCTGACACTGACGACATCATTTAACAAATGCAAAGGAATCCTTTTCCATGGTTTTCCAATAATATCCCATTCAAAGCAATCCCTGAACTAAAGACCTACCCTCGAAATGCCCCTTGCAAGCACCTAAATGTGCTTCTTCAAGAGCAATAGGAACTTCAGCCTTGTTTAAGCATTGAAGGATAAGACCATTATAACCCCTCCTATAAAGAACATTAGAAAGGATAATGTATCTAGCAGCCAATTTGCGAACCCTAGCCCTAGTATTCTTATTAGAAGAATCAAGAAAGGTACCATCACTCAAATATCTCACAATATGTGAGTACCATTCTTTAGAATCTATAATATAACAATATGTCACATCACTAGGATTATCAACAATAGCTGGAGAAGTAAGGTTGTGAATAGTGAATTTAAGATCTACCAAGGCATCCTCTAGAGACACAAGAGAGGCAACACATGCCATCACATTAGTATGTTGATTATCTTTTTGAGGAACGGGCTCCATGGTATAAGAATCATTTTTTTGCAACAATGATAAAGCTAGATCCTTATATTCTGATAATTAGTCTTTCGTAGCTTGATAAACTCCTATCACTTGTCTTATAATTAGTTGAGAATCTCCATAAATATGTAGATGTTTCACATTCAATGCCAAGGCTTCTTTAATTCCATCTATAAGAGCTTCATATTCAGCAATGTTTTAGGAGAGATTAAGACCACCCCTACCCCCAATCCTATACAACACTTGGAGCCAGCAAAGTTCAATTCCCAAGTCTCATCAACTTCAATGGAAAGAATGTATTCATTAGGAAAAGCCTCTAGATTAGGTAGGGAGAAGGGTGAAGGATCATCAACTAAATTATTAGTCAATGCTTGACCCATTATTGCCTTTTGTGAGACAAAATTAAGTTCAAACCCAGTCAACATAATAACCCACCTAGCTAAGTGTCCAGAAAGATCAATTTTGGAGAAAAGATGTTTAAGATGATCAAATTTAATGATAACATGGATCTCAAAATTCAAGAGATAATGCCTCAACTTTTGGGTCGCAAAGACTAAAGCAAGGCACTATCTTTCTATTGTAGAATATCAGACTTCGCAATCGAGTAGAGTGAGGCTTATGCAATAAATCGGGAATTCTCTACCATCCTTATCACATTGTGCCAATAAGGCTACAAGAGCTTGGGGGGAAGCAATGGTATATAAAAGAAAAGGCTTAGTAGGATCAATAGGTTAAAGAATAGGAGGATTGGCCAAATAGGTTTTTAGGTCTTCAAATGCTTGATGACAATCCTCATTCCATTGGAAAGTGATACTCTTTTTAAGAAATTGTGTGAAGGGAAACGTACGATCTTTAAGTTGAGAGACCAACCTACGAACAACTTGGATCTTTCTTTGCAAACTTTTGAGTTGGGAAACATTCTTAGGAGGTGGCATGTTAACAATAGCATCTATCTTCTTCACATCCACCTGAACGTCATGATGTGAAACTATGAATCCTAATAGTTTTTCACTATCCACACCAAAAACATATTTTTGGTGATTCAAATGCATGTTATACTTATGAATTCTCTCAAAGATTTGACGAAGGATCTTAACATGATCTGTATGAAGAACTAAATTGGCTAAGATGTCATCAACGTAATCTTTTAAGGTCTTATACATATAGTCATGGAAGATGAGATTCATAGCATGCTTAAAGGTTGTGCCTGCATTTTTCAATCCAAAAGGCATCATAATCCAACAAAGCATACCCCAAGGAGTGGTGAAAGTAGTTTTATATTGATCTTGGGGATTGATGAAAATTTTATTATATCCTAAGAAACCATCCATAAAGGATAGTAAAGCATTCCTTGCTACCTATCATATCAATATTTGTGAGGGGAAAATCATCCTTTAAAGAGGCCTTGATCAAATCACAAAAAATTAGTACACATCTTAATCTTGTTTTCAACTTTAGCCACAACCACAATGTTTGAAATCCATGGGGAATAATCGATAGGCCGAATGATGATGGTATGATGAAAGAATAAGTATCTAGTCAACTACTAAGAGGGGGGGTGAACCTATAGATAGAAAAATTCATACAAACTTCACCAATCTCAAAAATCAATCTCTCAAAGTAAACTTAGAATTATAAATGTAATACCACTATCAAGATAAAAACTCATAAGATAAATTGGTTGACTATTACAACAAATTAACAGTAAATAACTTCAAACTCATAAACATCCAAATTATTTTTCATATGTCAACAGATTTCATTTCTCAATGCTTTCGGTTATCATAACTTATCGAAGTAGTTAAGTGGTTGAGTAAATCAACCATAAGAAGCATAACCAAAAAAACATTCACCACTTGACACAAATATTTTTGATGTGGAAACGCAAATGGGAAAAATCACGGTGAGATGAGACTCACAAGATAACTATCTGAACTCTTCTGAAGTTCACCCTATTAGGAGCCTAGCCTATTAAAGCTTTACAAAAGTCCTGTTAAGAACTGATCTTGTTAGGAATCACCTGGTTAAGGGATTGACTATAATGCCTTGTTAGAAGAAATACCCTATAAGGAGTATCCTCAGTAGAGGATTTGAAAATCCAAGCTAATGGATCACCTTGTTAGAGGATTTGAATAGTACCAAGCTTGTTAGAGCTTACTTGGTTAGGGGATTTCAATTCTGCTATAATTGTTAGAAAACAACAGGAGTTTGCTGATCTGTCTAAATAACACTACACTTGCTTGATCATATCCATTTCATGCTCCTATATGCCTTTACTCAAACTGTAGATACATCATCCAGTTTGGCAACCACACACTCAATTGATCTTTGCTAACTCTTTGTCAACTCTTAAACTAAACAACTTCATCAACCTTATAAACAAATCAATTAGGTCGGTAACACAACAAAAACCTAATTCTCATAGAGATTACAAAAAAGTCAGTTCAAGTATGGTCAGATAACATAGCAATCTATTCTTATCAATCAAGAAAACCTTGAACGCTCCTTGATCACCACTTCATTGAACTTAGCAACTCATCACACACTTGCATTATATGCAATACATTTTCTCATTCCCTAGACAAAAAATTCTATAACAACTCGCCAAAATCACTTGAAGTTATCTTCATATGATAATCATACATGTCATAATCATTCCCGCTCATCATCAGATCATAAACCAATATAACCAATTCACCAAACTTAATCGGTTAGGGTTTATCAAAAAAAATAGGTAGGGTTTACTGGTTACCAGTTACCGATTCAACTCTCCAATATATAGCAATATCGGTTCACTCCACAAATTCTTCCTGTCGGTTACAAAACAATATTACAACAATATCAACAATATCAGTACCGGTGTTAATTGACATCAATGACAACATAACATATAATTAATGCAATCTTCATGCAAATACCAATAGATGAATTATGCATCCAACAATTTTTCAATCTCAGCTTTAACAAGTAATGCCACTTTAGGGTGAATCTTTTGAATCTTTTTCTTCACAGGTTTAGCATCAAGAATTAGGACAATGTTATGAGTGACAATTTTAGGATCTACGCCAAGCATGTCAAAATATATTCAAGCAAAGATCTCAGAGAATTCATGTAACAACTCAGCATATTGTTTTTTCTCTTCTTCATCAAAATGTTTCCTTATCTTGATAATCTTATCTTCAACACAAGGATCCATATTGATATCAATGGTGTCATTTATTAGGAGATTGCTTTGTATAGGAGTGTCTTTTAATTGAGGGAATTCTTTAACTATCTCATCGTTCTTTCTTTCTTTCCCAGAGTAAGATTTTGCATTTAGACAATAGGGAAAACTAAGATTATGGTGATAACGAGGAAGGTTTTCATAAGCTCCCAAGAATTCAGCTAAGGAATCATCAATAGAAAAAACATCCAAAGCAAAGACACAAGAAGGGTCATAGTCAATATATTCTAGATATTTTAGTGAGAGAGAAGCAGAAATGACATTAACACTTATAGATGGTCTCTTAGAGACTTTAGTATGCTTGAAAGGATCATAACCAAGCCCAAATGTCATATCATGAAATTTCTTTTCCAAGGGAACCTTAATCCCTTGTCTTTGAGTGCCAAATCCATTTCCATTATATCCACACCTAGCTAGGATATGAAAACCAGGACCATAAAGTATAGTCATTTCGGAAGAAGAAGGAGGATTTTCAAACAATGAAGGACCAAAATCCTCTAAACCAGAAGCTAAGGGAGATGAAGTATGAGAATCCACCACAAATTTATTACTCAATGACCCAGACAAAGTAGATTTCTTTTTAGGTTCTTCTTCTTCTTTCTTCTTTTCGACCTTAGGCTCTCTAGGGGGAACTTTGTATTCCCCTATGAAAGTAGGATTCAAATTAAGGGATCCCCAATAATCTTCCGCAAGATTCTATTCAGGAGAGAAAGTACTCTTAGTCATAGAGTTAGGTTGAGGAGATTCTTGGTCCACTTGAGGAAGCATCGGAGATCAATCTAGATATAGGAGATAGGTCTGATGAACTATTCACACTAATCGGAGTAGAAGTTTTAGAGGAATTGTCTAAGATAGTTGGGGAAGAACTGATTGAAAAGGATTTAGAACTCGATGTTTGTAAACAAGCCTGAAATCTTGTGTCACCTAACAAGGTGTATGTTGTATTGTTGTGAATGAACTTGATTTGCCTATGCAATATAGAGGGAATGACTTGCATGCTATGAATTCAAGGTATCCCTAGCAACAAGTTGTATGTCAACTCTCCAGACATTACATGGATAGGTGTGGGTAAAGTAATAGGACCTACCTTAACAAGCAAGGTGATGATACCTAGTGAAGATTTAGAAACATTATCGAAGTCGCAAATGGTAAGAGAATCGGGCTTAATAAGAGATGTATCAACATTGATCTTATGCAATAATTTAATACTACAAACATTAAGGCCCAAACCATTGTCTAATAATGTTCATCTTATCACACTATCATTTATAATAACCACAATAATTAAGGGATCATACTATTGTTGAATTTAACTAGAGGGCAGCTCTTCTTGTGTAAACATAATCTGAGTTGTAGGTGATGCAATAGAGTGAATCAAACAAGCCATATTATTGGATGTCACTGTGGGTGGGATGTTCAATGTTTTCAAGGCATCTTATAGCATTCCATGATCATGAGTCCAAGAGTTTGAATCAAATCCCAAAGGGATATCTTGGCAGGAGTAGCTTTAAGTTGTTCTACAAGATCATATTCCTTACCAAGGGTTTGTGAAATGTGAGGTGCTTGAGGAAGAATGAGTTGTGTTGGCATATGATGAACCGGTATGATTATGATGATATGATGATAATGTATGTTGTCATTGATGTCAATAAGTACAGGTGAACCGGTATGAATATTGGAAGAAATTGTTATTGATGTTCAATTTGGAGAACCGGTATGAAGAGATGAAGTGAGGATTTCACTAAGTGTGACTACCGGTTGGTAGTCTCAGCTCTAGGGTTTCTGGTTTGGCAATCTAGCTTCTGTGATGCAACCAGTGACATTTTGTGATGAGTTAGCTAAGAGATAAAGATGAGATCAAGATGCCATGTCAGTTTTGTGCACATGAAGGATTTCCTTGAGGATCTTGCATGTGAATATCGATTTCATTAAATGTCTACCATGGGAATGAACATTCTTCTTAGCGGTATGTGAAGAGAGCATAATGGGTTGTTGATTCCCATGTGTGGTGAAGAATGGACAATGCAGAATGACTTGTGGTCTATTTGAGATTGTTTTATTCTAAACAAAGTGTTTAAACAGTCATGATTGGACCACTTGTAATTGTAAACCTAAAATGTTTAGGGTTTAGGGTTTATGCTACCGACCTAATTATTGTCTATAAGGTCGACGATTTTTGATATTGTAAGTGCTGGAAAATGTTGTGTTTTATATCCGGGTGATGAGATACTTTCCAGACCATCGAGTGGAAAACTGTAGAGTGTGATTGTAGAGTAGAGGAATTGAAAGGGATCTACCTTAGCATGTAGTGTTGTTATCAGATCAAAGTTTTACCTGTTGTCTTCTAACAATTTTAACAGTAGGAAAATCCCTTTATCGGGTAGCTTTAACAAGCTTATTGTAAATCCTCTAACCAGGTGACTCAAGATCATTCAATTATTCAAATCCTCTAGCAAGGTAACCTTTAATAGGGTTTCAACCTTTAACAGGGTATATAGCCATCCCTTAACCAGGTGATCTTTAACAGGATCAGTTCCTAATAGAACCTTATTGTAAAGTCTTTAACCGGACTAGGATCCTAACAGAGCAAGCTTCAAAAGAGTTGAAAAACAAGCTTGTGGGTATTCATCCTCACCATGGTTTTTCCCATTTGGGTATCCACATGAAAATTTTGTGTCATGAGTTGTGCATTTTTCATGTGATGTTTAAGCAGTCTTTGTTTAGGTGAATATGCATGCAAAGCTAATAGTTATGGTATTACTGATACAACACATGCATATGTATATTGGTGAAGTAGTTATCAAGTGTTGAATGTTATTTGAAGTATTTAGTTTTACTGGTTTAGATGTCTGAAGTCTTACTGTGTTTAATCGGTATTGCCATGGTTAAGTTAAGTGATGAAGACAACCAGTTATCATTGTTTTAACTTGATAAGTTGTTGACAAGTTTTTGTCTGTATATATTCACCCCCCCCCCTCTCAGTACTAGTTAGGGTATTTGTTGTTCATCATTATTCATCAGGTTGAGGA
This sequence comes from Cryptomeria japonica, assembly GCF_030272615.1. NCBI lineage: Eukaryota > Viridiplantae > Streptophyta > Pinopsida > Cupressales > Cupressaceae > Cryptomeria > Cryptomeria japonica. The sequence goes on from NC_081411.1 coordinate 365,575,319, forward strand.
TCAGGTAGAGGAGTCAGAACAATCGGAAGAGGAATAGGTTTCCTATTGTTTCTTGTGTTATAGGTATGGGCAACTAAATTATAACTCTCCTTAGTTAGTTGTCTAGGATAGCTATATGGACTCTTAGTGGGATTCCTTCCTTGAACCGTAATGATAGGTTTGTTTGGAGTGCTAAAGGAATCATGACCATATTCACCTTGAAGTTGGAGAAGGGCAAGTACCTTGGACAACAAAAAGTGGTTTCTATGTTCATTCACTTTGATCATATTGATTAACCTTTTAGATACATTATTATTGTTTGAAAATTTAGGCAAAGACATAAAGTCATCAAGGACATCATCCATTAAAGCATGGTCATAGTGATTGAAAGGCTTATCTTTGGACTCAAAAGGAGACATAACATCATAGAGGGAATCATGTGAGTCAACCATATATCTAGATCTAGTGGAGGAGTTGATAGGAATGTACCCATGAGAGGAATTATTCAACTTATCTTTCTTATCACCATGAAATGATATAGTAACAGGTTGATTAATTTTTGGCAAAATGAGGGTTTAGAAGGCTTAGGGTTCAAAAAATCATCTAGAGCTTCATCTAATTCATCCATACTAAACTCATAATCAATAAAATTGCATACATCATCAAAAGCATGAACTTCTTGCAAATAGAAATCTGACATTTTGAAATGGAAATTGCATGAAACTTAAACACACAATGCAAGGAAAATGAAAGAAACCTATCTCTTTTTTTTTCTTTTTCTCTTTTTTCTATTTTTTTTTAATGTTTTGAAATAAAATGAAATAAACTAGATCTAGATCTAACAATGCAATGCAATGCAAATGAAATTGGATTCATGTTGGGTTCACCAAAGATGTGTAGGGGAATAAGTGAGATTAAGTATGGAAACCCTAATCCCACTCTCATATACAATCATGGAATACAAAAGAGCCTAGGGAGGTAATGCATGTTAGATACTTCTTATGAGAAAGAGAGAGTCATGGCTTACCTCTTAGGTTTTCTATTTCTTTGTTGTAAATGAGAGAGAGGAATGATGCAAAATACAATCCAACCTAGAAAGCAAATAAGCAAGCAAACCCTAATATGAGAATGCAAACCAAAGAAAAATTGATACCTTGCTGAAAAGTGTAGATCAGAAGGAAAAATAAAAGGTGCACTTGTGTCTGAAATATAAGCAGAAATGTCTAGGACCAAGGTGCCATGCCACTATCCTGATTCTACAACTATGGAGTTGCAACTGATAGGAGGGATTCTGAGATCTGAAAAAGTATTGTTTTGTCAAGTCCTGCTAAAAGAGGGTAGGATCATGGTGCCATGCTACTTTCCTAGGAAGGACCAGGGCACCACACCCATGTCCTTGATATATCTATGCACTTCTGTGACTTATGGGTGGTGTTGAGGCCTTTTCCAGATCTGAAACTGCCTCTGGATGCTTGTTTCTGCACCTGCAACTGAAAAGGGAAGGTTTGGGGTGGCTATATAGGGTTTTACCTTAGTCAAACCCTCATTTTGGTGATTTCCACCTCCATGAATAGCTAATAATATACAAAAAATGTGTGTGCAAGAACCTTGTGTGTATGCAAGATCCTAAGAATGAAAGTAAACAACCTAGAGAAACCCTAAAGAGTAAACCCTAATTGCTTATAATTGATAAAGTAAATTCTCTAAATCTGCAATGTAAAGTGATCTAAATCATGAATATGAATCAAAATGAAGCCTATGCAAAGACATGAAAACAACATGAAACCATACCCAACCCCAAGGGAGAGGTACAAGCCAATCGTCAGTTGGTGATCTCCTATTATTCTTCTATATCTTCAAAATCCCCCCAATTGATAAAATGATGCTTGAGGAATGTTTGATGGATGAATGTTGAATGTTGAATATTGTTGAAGACTCCAAAGATCTACTCTTTCACTATGAAGAAGGCTCTAATACTCCAAAAACCTTGTTCTTAGATTCTTAGAAGAAGACCCTTTCAAATGAAGAAAGAGAGCTCTTAAGTATGAAACCCTAGATCTTAATTTCATGTTTAGGATGACCTAGGATTTGAATTTCCCGCTGATATTTTAGGGTTAAGCATTATTATATCATAGGATTATGCTCCCAAAATTTTGGGGAAAAAGTTACGGACCATGTGCATTCCCGCCACGGTCTAACCAACTTTTCACCCAATTTTTGAGGAAGTTAGATATGATGATATTAGAGTGCATCCCAAAGTTACAGCCAATTTCAAGATGTTTTGATATGTGAAATCGGGCCTAAATGGTCAAAATAAGACATAATTAGGGTTTATGATTGAATGATTCATTGGAGGAATAAGATGAAAAGGAGCACACTTAGAGTAAAGGGCCCAACTTTATAATATGAAAAGTGATGAGACATGACCTTAGATTTAATTAAATTAATTAATTAAATGCTTAAAGGGGAATGAGAAATACAAGATACAAAACACACTAAGGAAGATGCTAACCTAAGTGTAAAATCGTACCACCTTAGCAAGAGTGTACAATTTACGATACTAGAGGATGAATACCCACAATTATTTTGACCTCTTCTGAAGTTCACCCTATTAGGAGCCAAGCCTTGTTAGAAGCTTAGATAATAATGTCATGTTAGGAATAGATCCTGATAAGGACCACTTGGTTAAGGGATTGACTACAAATACCCTGTTAAAGGTAAGACCTTGTTAAAGGTAACCTCGACGAATGATTTCAAATCCAAGCTAATTGATCACCTAGTTAGATTATTTTATCAACAAGCATGTTAAATCTTACCTGGTTAAGGGATTTTACTTTTATAATGGTTAGAGAATAATAGGCTCTTGAATGATTGGGAAATAGAACTTCCTTTCTGATTCAGATCCTTTACTGCTCCTATCTTCCTTCACATCATTCTACAGTTACACCTCCTGGTTCGGCAACAATCACTTACACACTTAACCAAATTTGCCAACAACTCATTGAATCAAATCATTAACCCTATAAGAAAATTCTATTGGCCATTTGGTGGAATGGATTATGTTTTGCATTGATGTTTTGTCATTGATGTCAACACTAGTTATTTGGATGCTTTACCAGCACCCTTCTGGTCTCGGTAGGATGAGTGGTTTCAGGTTAACTTGGATTCGGCATGATCTGGTAGACTTTGGTATAATCTAGAGATGGAATTGGAATTTTCATGATACTCATACTCTTATTTGATCAGTTGGTTTTGGTATGGTGATTGGATGCTATTTTGCTTGCTTAGAAGATTGGTTTCTAGTTCCAGCGAGGGTTTCACCAGTAGAGATTTTGGTGGAGATCTTTGATGAATTGCATAAGTGGTGTTTGTGCAACTTTTGATGGAGTTTCAGGATGTTGTTGGTAATCATGTTCGAGACTTGATGGTTGGAGATCATTGCTGAAGCATGTGGACCTATACTTGGTCCCGGTTGATCTAGGTTATGGACCGACATTAATGTAACGTGTGGATAGGACCTATTGTTGTATTTTTGGAATGTTTTATGTATTGTTATTACTTGTTTGGTCTAAGGCCGACATGGTTTGTAATTATGTAATCAGTTTATTGTCTAGTGGCTGACCTGATTGTTTATGGTTGAGGTTTTATATAAATAGATGTAAGATATGATTGTACATCATCATGGTTAATGTAAGAGGTCATGGTCAAGTAATTTAATGTGCAAATAATTTAATATCATTCAAGCAGAGGATTTGGTTGATCATTGGAGATTGAATTGGGTTTGTATAAGAGGATTTAGTCCTCTGGTATTGAGTTTAACCAAAACTATACTCAGGCATAGGAGATGCTATCTTTTGCAGTTCAACACTTTTCTGGATTGTAGTCTAGATTTATATGTAGTCAATGAGGTTGCTCTTGTGATGAGCAGTGTGCTCTAGGTTGTTGGCCTTCCTCCAAGTGCAAACCCCTTCATTATAATTCACATACTTACTGCAAAAGTATTATCTAACTGTGGGTAGGCTTCCCGCCGTGGTTTTTCCCTTTACTAGGTTTTCCACATACAAATCTTGATGTTGTGTGGATGGATTTTATTTTGTGATTATTGTTTATGCTTAATTGGATCAACTGTTATTCTGGTATTATTGTTTTGGGTTCTTGTGTTAAATGTTAAATTGCTAATGCTTTTGGTAATCTGTGACAACTGATTCACACCCCCCCCTCTTAGTTGTCTTCCAGTTATCTCAACTATCTAACAATTGGTATCAGATCTTTGGTCCTCTCTGCAGAAAGCTTGACCGCTTGAGGAATATCCTATGGCAACTAACTTTTCAAGTTCATCCAATTGTTCTGGACCTATCTTTCAAAGGGATATACCAAGGCTTGAAGGAACAAACTACACAATATGGAAGATTCAGATGGAGACTCATCTGAGATGTCTTGGCAAGGAGATTTGGGAGATCACATAGAATGGTGTCACACCCTTTAATCTGGGATCTGACAATCCTCCTCCAGCTAGCCTGGAAAAGGATCTTGAGAGTGATTGTAGAGCAAGAGAAGCCCTCTTGTGTGCACTTTCTAATAAGCAAATAATGGGATTAACAGACAAATCATTTGGAAAGGCTATATGGGATAAGTTGTAGACTCTTAATGAAGGTGACACAGTGAAGATTGCTAAACTTGATGGTTACTGGGTGAGATATGAAAACCTGAAGATGGAAGAAGATGAAAGGATTACTGCATTCATGAAAAGAGTAAATGAGATTGTTATGGGAATTCAATGTTGTGGTGGAACTCTGAGTGAAGATGAAATTATTTCTAAAGTCCTGAGAGCCCTACCACTAGCTTACAAAATGAAGGCTACTGCTATCAATGAGTTGAGAACAATGGCTAATACATCTATCAACAGAGATACCTTGGTTAGGAAACTATCTACTTTTGAGCTTTAGGAATTTGGACCTTCTGGAGCTATGAAGACTGAACCTGCTTTTCATGCAACTACATCTACAACCGGTAAGCAAGACTGGAAAGCCTTATATGAAAAAGAATTAGAAGATATGAAGAGAGAAGATGATGAGTTTGAGCAACTTGAAGCATTATTTGCTAGAAGAGTACCAAAAGGATCAGTAGGAAGTAAGTATGAAGGAAAAGCACATTTTAAATGTTTTGCATGCAATAAGATTGGTTATTTTGCATCTAGATGTCCTAAAAGGAATTCAAGATTTGAAGAAAGAGTTAAAAGATCATTTAAGCCTAACCCTAGATATCAGAACAAGTATAGATTCAAGAAAAACAAAGATAAATAATTCTACATAGCAGATGATGAAGGCATTACTGATTCAAATGATGAACTGATAGAAGACTCTGCTAGTGGATCTGGCAATGGGAAAGAATGGGTGTTCTTGGCTATCAAGGAAGATGATCTTGCACTAGAAGAGAATGTACCTGAGGAGAAGGCACTTGCTACGAAAATTAAGGACAAGGATGAATGGGTAATTGACAGTGGTTGTTCACATCATATGATTGGAGATAAAGGGAATTTTCTGTATTTGCAAGAGTTTCATGGTGGTCTAGCAAATGACAAGGCATGTATGATCAAGGGAAAAGGAACTATATCATTGGATGGTAATAACAATACTGACAATGTTTATTATGTTGAAGGTTTGAAGCATAATATTTTGAGTGTAGGATAATTGGTAGATAAGGGATTTCAATTACAATTCAAGGATGGAAAATGCCAAATCATTAATAGATCTAGCTTGTAGATTGCAACCGGTACATAGACAAAAGGTAATATATTTCATTTAAACTTTGGTGAGAAGACATGTTTGATTACACAGATTGATGAGAGTTGGCTATGGCATAAAAGGTTGTGTCATGTGAATTTTTATTGCATTGTAAAGATCAGTTCAACTAAGGTTGTTAGAGATATACCTAAGATTATGAAGCCCTATAATCTGGTATGTAAAGAATGTCAAATGGGTAAATAGGTCAGAACCTCTTTTAGGAGTATACAAGATAAATCAAATGATGTTCTTGATCTTATTCATACTGATTGTGTGGCCCTACTAGAATTAAAAGTGTTCATGGTCATAGATATTTCATGCTAATCATTGATGATTATTCTAGAATGATGTGGGTTACTTTTTTGAGATAAAAATCTGAAGCATTTGAAAAGTTTAAAATCTTTAAGGCTAAAGTGGAAACTGAGAAAGGATTGAAGATTAAATGTTTGAGATCTGATCATGGTGGAGAATTCGCATCCGATGAGTTTAATAACTTTTGTGACAAGATGGTATAAGAAGACAATTTTTTGCTCCCCAGACACCTCAGCAGAATGGAGTTGTGGAAAGGAAAAACAAAACTATCTTAGATGCTACTAGAACAATGATGATGGAAGAAAATATACCTCATATCTACTAGAGAGAAGCAGTGAGTACAATGATTTACACATTCAATAGAGTGCATATCAAAGGAGAAACCGACAAGACACCTTATGAATTATGGTTTGGCAATACACCTACAGTTAAGTATTTGTATTTCAGAATTTTTGGTAATAAATGTTATATCAGGAGAGATGATAATATTAGGAAATTTGATCCTAGATATGATGAAGGCATATTTCTTGGTTATTCTAATGAAAGAAAAGCATATAGATGTTATAACAAGAGATTGCAGAGAATTGTGGAGAGTGCTAATGTCAAACTATATGAGCTAAGAAAAAGTCAAATAAAAGATTATGAGAAGGAACCGGCAATGGAAATGATTATATCTAAACTGGTAGCACCATTACCAGAACAAAGAGTTGAACCAGTTACTCCAGAAACATCAAAGAATTCTATGATAACTGAAGAACAGGGAAGAGGAATAGAGAGTCAGAAGACTCCTAGGTATGTAAGATTGAATCATTCAAAAGATCAAATCATTGGGGATAAGAGAAATGGAGTGATGACAAGAATAAGACTGGCAACTAGTGAGGTATGTTTAATTTCACAAGTTGAACTGGTATCAGTAATTGAGGCATGTAAAGATGAATTTTGGTTAAAATTTATGGAAGAAGAACTAGATTAGATTGAGAAAAATAACACATGGACTTTGGTTCCCCGGCCTAAAAATAAAAATGTTATTGGAACTAAATGGGTTGTTAGGAATAAAATGAATGAGGATGGTAAAGTTATAAGGAATAAGGCTAGATTGGTTTGTAAAGCATATTCTCAAAAGGAAGAAATTGATTATGGAGAGACTTTTGCACTGATAGCTAAGATTGAAGCTGTAAGATCATTTCTTGCCTATGCTGCTTATAAAAACTACAAGGTTTATCAAATGGATGTTGAATATGCATTTTTGAATGGGGATATTGATGAGGAAGTTTATATTGAAAAACTTGATGGTTTTTTACTATCAGATGATATTGATATGGTTTGTAGGTTAAGGAAAGCCTTAAATGGATTGAAACAAGCACCTAGACCTTGTTATGCAAGGTTGGATAAATATCTTTTGAAGTTTGGTTTTACTAAGGGCAGTGTTGATACTAATTTATATTATAAAATCACTGATGATGATATACTGATTGTTGAAGTATTTATTGATAACATTATTTTTGGAGGTGAAGATAAATTGTGCATGTAATTTTCTATGAATATGGAGAAAGAATTTGAGATGTCTATGATTGGTGAGATGAAATTTTTCTTAGGTTTGCAGATTACTCCTAGTGACAAAGGCATTTTTATCTATCAAACTAAATATGCTAAGGAATTGTTGAAGAAATTTGGTATGGGATATTCCAAACCATTAAGTACACGTATGGTTACAAGTGAGAAATTGACAAGAAAAGATGTTTATGCACCAGTAAATCCTACAAGATACAAATCTATTTGACTCAGACTAGGCTTGATATTATGAATGTTGTTTGTATTGTTTTAAGATTTCAGAGTGATACTAGAGAAAATCATGAGATGGCAGTGAAAAGAATTTTTAGATACTTGCAAGGTACATCAGAATATGGCTTATGGTACCCTAACAAAAATAACTTTACTTTATGTGCATATACAGATGTTGATTGGGCTGGAGATGTTGATGACTGGAAAAGTACCTTCGGTGGAGATTTGTTTATTGGAAAGAAGTTGGTTTCATGGATCAGCAAGAAACAGTCATGTACTTCTTTATCTACCATTAAAGTTGAGTATGTTGTTGCTGCAACTAACTATACACAAGATTTATGGATGAAGAAAATGTTGAAGGATATAAAGGTGGATTGTGATGCACCGGTAGTTATTCATTGTGATAACTCTGCTGCTATTGATATATCAAAGAATCTAGTATTTCATTCTAAGACAAAGCACATATCTATCAAGTATAAATTTTTGAAGGAGAAGGTGGAAGCAAATGAAGTTAGACTGGTTTATGTGAACACTAAAGAAACAAATTACAGATATTTTCACTAAACCTTTATCCAAGGAATCATTTGAGTACCTGAGAGATAGATTGGGGGTTTTTGCACCTCCGGAAGAGACTTGATTGATGTGGTTTGGAATCAGTCTGGCATGCACTATCAGAGATAATATTCATTATGGTACTCATGTGGGATGCTACTACTTAGGGGGCGTAGTCAGCTTTTAGATTCAGAGGCTTATGTTTTTGCTTTGATATTTCTATTAGATTTCTGACATTGATGTCAAAGGGGGAGAGATAGTGATATGAAAAAGATAAAGGAATAAAATGATAAATGTCAAAGGGGGAGAACTATGAAAAGGGAGAGATATTGATATTTTGAGCTATATGCGGGAGATTGTTGGTTGTCTTCCACTGGGGAGACTTGTTTGACATTTCTTGGTACTTAGATGTTTTAACATCTAGTGTTGCCATCAATTCCAAAGGGGGAGATTGTTGGCCATTTGGTGGAATTGATTATGTGTTTCATTGATGTTTTGTCATTGATGTCAACACTAGTTATTTGGATGCTTTATCAGCACCCTTTTGGTCCTGGTAGGGGGTGAACTCACAAAGCTGGTTCCCACTTTTTGGTACGACTTGATTTTTGCTGAAATCATACATTTTTAAAAAAATATAATGATTTAAGCTTTAAGAGGTCCCATTTTAAGTAATTAATTGAAGAGAGTTAAATCAAAGGCTCTTAGATCAAAATTTCTTGGATAGAACCTTTCTAGTTCTAAATCATACTTGCAATGGAGTCTCCTTTGCATCTATCAAATGCTGATAAAAAAACAATTTTACATTAGCTTTTGGGGGGTCAAATTAATTTATTTAAAAGTTTTTTAAAAAAAAGTATTTAGTCCTTATTATAAGATTTCCAAATAGTATAACAATTAATATATTTAATTTCATTAATATATTTTTATTTTATTTCTTATGAATGTGGGTTTTTCACCAAACATGAACTTCTTTGTTCAATGCATTGGGAAAAATAGTAAACTAAGTTAAAAAAATTCTGAAAAATATCTATGCACTAGGTATTGATGTTTTCTTTCTAACAAAAAAAATAAAATTGAATTTTGATATATATAGAACAAGTTATGTGTTCAAACGTACACCTATATCTAAAATATAATTAGTCGAACTTCAAAACTTAATAAAATGAAAAATATTCAACATATCACTATCAAACCAACTGCATGCCCTGGGTATTGATGTTACAAACCAGAATTCAAAAGAATTAAGTTTTTATCATTTATAGAAAAAAAATTATGTATTTCGGGATACACATCACTCTTAAAAAATGTTGTTTGCTATAAAAAACTACTTTTTGAGGGAGATGGAAAAATCAATTAAATTTTATTCAAACAAATTTGAAAAAAATATATTTAGAATCTACAAACAAGATGTTAAAAATCACTAGTTTATATCATCTTCAAATTCTTAACGGTTTAAAAGTTATAGGTGTCGGAAAGTGAAGGTTTTTTTCAAAATATTCATATAAGTGTCAAAGTTGGTCAAAAAGTGGGAACCAATATTGTGAGTTCACCCTAGGATGAGTGGTTTCTGGTTAACTTGGATCTCGCATGATCTGGTAGACTCTGGTATAATCTGGTGATGGAATTGGCTTGTTCATGATACTCATACTCTTATTTGATCAGTTGTTTTTGGTTTGGTGATTGGATGCTATCGTGCTTTCTTAGAAAATTGGTTTTTGGTTCTAGTGAGGGTTTCAGTGGTAGAGCTTTTGGTGGAGATCTTTGATGAATTGCATAAGTGGTGTTGGTGCAGCTTCTGAAGGAGTTTCGGGAGGCTGTTGGTCATTGTGTTCAAGACTTGGCGATTGGAGATCATTGCTGAAGTGTGTGGACCTATACTTGGTCCCGGTTGATCTAGGTTATGGACCGACATTAATGTAACGTGTGGATAGGACCTATTGTTGTATTTCTAGGATGTCTAATGTGTTGTTGTTACTTGTTTGGTCTAAGGCCGACATGGTTTGTGATTATGTAATTGGTTTATTATCTAGTGGCTGACCTGATTGTTTATGGTCAAGGGTTTGTATAAATAGATATAATATCTCATTGTAGATCATCATGGTTAATGTAAGAGGTCATGTTAAAGGAATGTAATGTGTGAATAATGTGATATCATTCAGGCAAAGGATTTGGTCGATCATTGGAGATTGAATTGGGTTTGTATAAGAGGATTTAGTCCTTCAGTATTGAGCTTAACTAAAATTGTACTCAAGCATAGGAGATAAGATCTTTTGCAATTCAACACTTCTCTGGATTATAGTCTAGATTTATATGTAGTCAGTGAGGCTCCTTTTTTTATGAGAAGTCTGCTCTAGGTTGTTGGCCTTCCTGCAAGTGCAAACCCCTTCATTATAATTCACATACTTACTATAGAAGTATTATCTGGCTGTGGGTAGGCTTCCCACCATGGTTTTTCCCTTTACCGAGTTTTCCACGTACAAATCTTGGTGCTGTGTGGATGGATTTTATTATGTGATTATTATTTATGCTTAATTGGATTAACTACTATTCTAGTATTATTGTTTTGGGTTTCGGTAATCTGTGACAACTGATTCACCCCACCCCCCCCCCCCTTTCTCATTTTTCTTCCAATTATCTGAACTATCTAACAAATACATTAGGTCGGTAACACAACACAAACCCTAAAAATATCATAGAGATTACAAACATATTAGTTCAATCTTGACCATTATCTTACATGCAATCAACTTCAGATTCTTCTAGGCATCTTCAACCGCTCCTAGATCACCGCACTTTGAATCTTGTAACACATCACACATTTTTTACTTCATACTATGCACTTGATCATTCCCAAGATAAACAATTATCTTTATGCACCAAAACCTTTTCAAAACTCATCACATGCAATATGCTTACATGGAATCTTCATCACCGATTATCATTTGGTCATAGATCATCACAACCAATCTCCAAGCTTCATCAATTAGGGTTCTTCTTCTCAACTGTTTAGGGTTACCAGTTTATCTTCACTGCATCATTACCGGTTGCAACATTGCTTCATTACTGGTTTCTTTACTTCTCCATTACTGGTTGCAATTGATATCAATGACAATACTATACTTCTCCAATACAATCTTCATGCAATGCCAATAATCAATAGGAAGTGTAATAGAACCAATAGAAGGACAAGAAAAGTCATCAAAGACTCTAACCACCATATCAATATCATCATATATCAAATTCAATTGCAAAGTATAAAGAAATTATTTATTTATCACATTAACCATGCAAGAACGATCAATAATCACTCCTCTAGCAGGTATACCTTTGATTTTTTCACTTATGTATAATGGGCCATCGGGTGGTTTAATGGTCTCACTAGGATCAAATGTGATGCACAAGTCCTTAAGAGGTTCTTGTTGATCTACAAGGTTCACCACATTGTTAGATTCAAGGCCAACATCATCAGGAGAGAAAGCAACATGATCAGTCTCAATCACATTAGTGGAATGGGATGGTAAAGGATCAGTGAAAATCTAAAGATTTTGATTAGCAGGAGCTACAGATTTCTTTCCTTTATCATTCACAGTTGCCACAGATATGGTATTGTTATCAATCAATTCTTGAATCTTACTTGTCAATTAAAGACATTTTTTAGTATCATGACTAGGTTGACGATAATATTGACAAAAGGATTTATCATCAAAGTAATATGAAGTTTTCTTAGATGGATGAATTGGTTTGATTTGGGGAAGTTTTAACACATTTCTTTGTATTAATTGAGACATATTTCTATGCAAAGATTCATTCAAAAGAGTAAATTATTTTTATCTTTTAAAGTATTTAGATAAAGGAGGAACACCTATAGTGGCTACTAGTTAATTGCTATTGTTCTTGTCATTGAATTTTAGGAATCCTTTGTTTGGTTTGAACTTCACAAATGGTTGTTGAGTACTATCACTCTTATCACGTGGAGCCATTGAAGAAGATTGCTCCAATCGACTCACAGTCAGTTGATAATTGTGGAGTACTATGCACAACTGTGGAAAGGAAGTAAACTCAATTAAGAGAAGTTTATCCCTAATATCTTTTTGCAAATTAGAAATAAAAATATTTTGAATATATTGGTCAGGCACAGGAAAATAAATTTGAGAATACAAATGCTTATATATACCAATAAAATCAGTCACTTTTTCTTTAACACCTTGTTTACAATGCATCAAATCAATCAAAGTAACTTTAGGACCAATGTTATTGTGAAATTTTTGAATAAAATCATTAGCCAATTGCTGAAAAGAAGTAATAGAATGAGGCAAAGAACAATACCATTGCAAATCTCTATCCCTTAATGTTCTAGTAAATAATTTCGCTAACAATCTTTGATCATGAGCAAAGTCACTACACAAAGTTTGGAATGTTTTAACATGAGTTAAGGGATCACCTTTTCCATTATAAAGTTCCAATTGAGGGACTTCTACATGTTTAGGAGGGACATCTCTAACAATGTCTTTGAATAATGGGCTCGCTACATCAAATGTGGGCACATTATACTTAGATTGATTCATAGAATCTATTTTTTGTTGTAAGGAAGACATTGTTTGGGCTAGACTATTGATTATAGCTTCGGTAGAAGGATTGAAATTAGGCATGTTGGATTGAGAAGGAGGACTAACATTGTTGAATGAAGGAAGAGATTGTAAATAAGGAGGTGGGACACTATAATAAGTGGGTAATGGAGAAGGTTGGGTAACACATGGAAGACTCATAGGGGGGATGAAGGAATTGTGATTGAAGGAGTTACCCCCTTGACTAACATTTATAGGTCATTAGTGTGATTGGATAGAAAGGAGAACATTCATGGTAGGAGGAATGATAGTAGAGGTATTTCCCCCATGACTAACATTTGTAGGTATGACATTTTGTGTAGAGGTAGCCCTGATGTTTAGTGTGAAGGTAGGAACAGTAGTCATTGTGAAAGTTGAGAAATACAACACCACAAGAGCCCAAATGATCTCTGTAAGCTGAAATAAACCTATTACAAGGAGAAGCAAGGAAGCAACAAGAAAAACCAAAAACACAAAAAAATGCTCAAAAAGATGGGAGCTCAATATTCACAAAAATGTGTAATGTGATTCATGATACAAAGAAAAGAATTAACCTCTGATAGGTCAAGAAACCCTAAAAAGGAAAACCCTAGGCTTGCACATAATAATTAATAAAAGAATTAATTATTATGCACCTAATGTTAGCTTAAGTGTAAAAGAGAAAAAGGGAACTTAATTAATTAAACAAATGTTACTTAATTAATCAAGTAAAGACCTGATTACTCTAACACCCCCCCTAAAGATAGACTTAGGGAGAAGCTAAAACCTAGAACAACTACTAAAAGCAGGAAAGATGGGTCCCAGCAATAAGGCCTAATCAGGTACCCAAATACAATCAAATCTCTATGAACTGGAGAAATAGAGAAAACCACGTGGGAAAAAGCTCTACTCCAAACAGAGATGGAAAAGCAAGAAGAACACTAGTGAAGCAGGAAATAGCTGCAAACACTATCGAAGAGTAACTACTGATCTAAAGAACCTCCACTGAAATAGAACATGCCTAGGTGGAGAAGACTATAATTTGCATGAGTGCCCTTAAATGACACTACTCGAATCAAATGGAAAACAAAGGCAAACAACTAAACTCAAAGATATAGATGGCATGAGAAACCAAAGCCTAAAGAGTTGATCAATCAAACCAAGGAAGCATTAGAACCAATAGGACAAACCTCCCCATAATGTTGAAAAGGGAGAGGGACAGGTACACTGAAAAGAATGGCTAACAAGAACTGGAGGATGAAGAACCAGGAACATCGAAGGTGTAGAGAAAGTACATAGTGTCATGGAAGGAACAATCACTTGACACACATCATGAGGCTAGTGTCATGGAAGGAACACTCACTAGACAAAGGTAGATGGAAAACAAAAGGCAAACATCAATCCCCTATGGCACTTTAAAAGTAGTGCATGTATAATAAGGCACAAGATGGGCAAGATCCCAAGTAAACAATGCATGATGGCACTTTATCTCAGTGTGTTTGCATAAATAAAATGCTTCAATGATAAGAAGACTGGAAACAAAAAGAACAACCAAAACCGAGACATCCTACTTAGAGAAAGAGATCCCAGGACCTGAAACAACCAAGATATTTACTAGAGTGTTGAAAAGAAAACAAATTGAATAAAATATTCCTGGAGTAGAATCTGGTAATAAAACTCATATGACTCAAAAGGGCACATAACAATCTTTCCAACAATATATTTTGTTTGAAAAACAAAGTTTGGATGCTCATTCTACGGCCCCACAAGTGCAGAAAAGAGACCCCACTTCGACTGGAAAAAAATACAGTCAAATAGAAAAATTGGAAAAAAAATTCCAACACCATGAGGTCCAGCTCAGAACTAGCTTTCCGACACCCATTTGTTTTTGAAAAAATGACTCTGTTTGCCCAAGTTATGAAGAAAAAACTAATCCATATTCTAGAGGGAACACGAAGCTTGCCCGGTGGCAGGCCCGAGTGGAGGTAGCCTGGGGGATGGAGCACCAGTGGCCCTCCGGTGGTGGAGCAGTGGTCGGCTGGTGCAGAGGCGGCTAGGTGGTGGTGGAGGTAGTCGGGTGGGTAGAGATGACCACGGGCGGAGCAAGGGCAGCCAAACAGAGCAGAGGCGTCCACAGGCGATGGGCAGTGGGCGGGACTGGGAAGCGTCAGTGGTGGAGGCCGTGGGGCTAGGAAGGGCTGGCAGGTGGCTGGTGGAGGTTGGTGGCGGCAAGGGTCAATCGGACTGAGAGAGGCCGGTGGCAGAGCCAGGGGACCCCATGGTACCCTGCGTACTGTGGGGAAAAAACCCAAAAAAGATTTTTTTTTATGTTTGAAAATTTTTTATTTCCCAAAAGAACTTTGAAATGTGTTTTTTTTAAATTTTTTTGCCAATTTTTTTCAAAAAATCAAATTTTGGCTTACAAGTTGTAAAAAGGCAAAAAGATTTGATTTTTTTTCTTGAACTACATGCTAGGGTCGTACGGCCTGTTACAGAAGAAAAATATACCCCCAGAGGCTCAAGTGTCGAAATTGGTCAAGTTTTATATGACCATATGAGTTTTGGGGCCTTTTGAGCACGACGGTGAGGTCCGTTTAGGCCCAAAGTGCTCAGAAAAAAGGCCTATCCCTAGGTGCACAAAAAAAACTTCTAAAAAACCTCAGATCTACTTCCAATGCAAAATACTCAAAACAAGGACAAGTAGTTACAGATCTGAAGCTCTGATACCATGTGAAAGTTGAGAAATACAACACCATAGGAACCCAAATGATCTCTGCAAGCTAAAATAAACCTATTACAAGGAGAAGCAAGGAAGCAACAAGAAAAACCAAATACACAGAAAAATGTTCAAAAAGATGAGAGATCAATATTCACAAAAATGTGTAATGTGATTCATGATACAAAGAAAAGAATTAACCTCTAATAGGTCAAGAAACCCTAAAAGGGAAAACCCTAGGCTTGCACATAATAATTAATAAAATAATTAATTATTATACACCTAATGTTAGCTTAAGTGTAAAAGAGATAAAGGGAACTTAATTAATTAAACAAATGTTGTTTAATTAATCAAGTAAAGACCCGATTACTCTAACAGTCATAGGATTTGTCAAAGGAATGGAATGATTAACATGACTAGGAGGTTGTGTATAACCCAAGTTTTTAGCACAACTCTTCATAGGAATAATGTTAGAAACAACGATATGAGTAATACCACGCAAGATATCAACACCATGTTTATCGATTTGAATCATTATTTTTAATCCTTAAATCAATAGAAGAGCCTCACTTTATGGGTATTCTTGACTCATCCATTGTTGAAGATTGTCAAATTGATTGTCCATCTTCGCTAATTGGTCAATGGATATCCCTAGTTAATGATTCCTCCACATCATGAGAATTATAAAGAGGATAAATGAGGATATCTATAAGATTGGAAGAAACACCAATATCCTCATTGAAAAAGCTAGCCAAATTAGGCTCCATCTCCTCATTAATTAAACATTGGGTAGCCTTAATTCTACAACATCTTCTTACTGGGATACTATGGGTAGGACTAATAGTAGTAAAACTCATTCACTAAGGGGAAATTTGAATTCTAAGTTGCAAAATAATTGAATAATGCAAAATTGTAGTAAAATGATTACCCAATTAGATGAACAAATTAATTGAAAATGAAATAATGCAATCTCCTAGGAAATTGAAAATTATCCAAAGGTGTTTGAATTTAAAATTAGAGCCTAGTAAAAATGACCTCTTAATTTTAAAAATCTTGAAATATTGTAGAAATCAATTTAAAAATCAGGGTGTATTTGATTAACCACTTAATTTTAAAATTTAAATTGAAAATATTGAAATTCAGATTTGTTTTCGACCTTAGGGAGACCTAAAATCAATAAAATTTCACAAATCTCTGGAATTGGAATTTTCAAGGAAGCACAATATTGTGATTTTAAGGAAAATTCTAGAAGGATGTGGAAATTGGAGATGTCTAGATATGCAAAATAAGACCTTGAAAGTTGAAATAGGATAAACTTAGGATGTTTAATAAAATGATTAATTGAAAGAAATAAATAAAAAAAGGGCACTATTAAGGTTAAGGGCCAACTTTAATAAGCTTTAGATCTAATTAAACTGATTAAATGTTTAAAGGTAAATTTGAAATTGCACAAGATTAATTTAAATTTAAAAATTAGGCTTTGTTGCATAAACTGCTTAATTTTAAAAATTTAGGTTTGAAAAATTGAATATTGTAAGGTGGGAACTTGAATTTTGAAATTGAAGCAAGAATTCAAATTAGAAAATTAATTCAAGATCTACACACTCCACAAGTTCAATTTTAAAATAAAAAACTAGGGTTTTTTTATTTAACCACTTAATTTTAAAATTTTGAAAATTGAACATGTAAATGAAAACTTGAAATGTAAAATTGAAGAGTTCTTAGATCTGAAACAATCAATCCAATTTAGAAAAATCAAAAGATCAATTTTTGAATCTAAAAATTAGGCTTTTTGTGAATTTAACCTCTAATTTTTTTTAAATCGCAAGGAAATTAAACTTGTAATTAAAAATTTGAATTTTAAATTACATACGCTCAAATCTGGAAACAAAAGTTAAAATTAAGGGTGTAAGGAGTTAGGTTCACCAAAATGTAAAGGGGAAAATTAGATGACTTCGTAATTTGTAACAATGAAGGAGAAATCACCTATTTTCGCTTGGGGGAGATGATGCCTTTACATTCAAAAGAGGGGGTAAATCCACTAGATTCAGTCATTAATCAGATTAAGACTGAATACTAAGTAGATTGATTGAAATGTAATATGTTTGACCTTATTTTGTAAGTTGACTTGTTGAATTAAAACTAAGTGCTGAAAATGAAGATAAATATGAGAAAATAGTGAGCTACAAATTCGGGATTTCGACTAGCACCTAGATCTGAGAAGTTTGAGATGACTCAGATCTGCTCTGTGAAATCTACCAAAAGTAGCAGGGACCATGTGTTCAGACTAAGACGCCCACCCTCATGGTCCTCTGAACTTTCCGTACGACAAAAATGGTTCTCTATCTCTTCAAGTAAAGCTTAATCCCAGAGGTAGAGATATGCACATGCTTCCTATGTACATAAGGAAAGGGATATGTGTTGGGAATAGGGGTTTGCCTTTAGGTCAAACCCCATTTTTGGAATTAACCAAGTGGTTGAAATAATGTGATTGAAATGACTAAAACTAGAAATCCTCCTCTTTGAGGGGATGTTGAATTGACTGAAAATAAAATGATTATACCTCCTTGTAAAGTTTTGCTTGCCTCCACATGGAATTATGATTTCATGATTTAGAATTACAATCTTCTCTCAATGCTTGAAATCTTGACTCTATTGTTGCTCCAAATCTTGAAGGAAGACTGAAAATGCTCAATTTCTCTTCATGCTTGAATGATTGATCTCTTAGATGCTTAAATACCTCTTGTGTGTTCCTGATAGATGTCCAAATGAGATGGAAAATCCTCTTATATACTTTTATTTTGGATTAAGTGACTAATTTTCTGACATGAGCCGACATGGAGGGGTGTTTCCCGCTCAAATTTGAGATGGATCAAGGGGTCCAATTTAGGTCCCCTTTAGGGAGACTAGGGTGCCATACCCTGGTCTTGGTGACAACCAGGGCTCCATGCCCTACTTCTACCCTATTTTGGGGTAGGATCAAGGTGGCAGTGTGGTGCACCTTTGAGTTGAATAGTGTTTTTGACATGTGTGAGCATAATTAGGTCTCTGATCTGGTCATGGGGCACAAAAACTAACGTGAAGACACAAATGTGATAAAAAAATATGACGGGTACAATTTTAGGATGCTACAACTAGTAATATCCAATCCTCATGAGTTTCTTGGCTAAGGTTGGACCACTAGAGTGAGCACCACATATACCTTCGTGAACCTCACGTAGCACAATTTGAGCTTCATCACTTTCTAAACATCTAAGGAGAGTACCATATCTAGACCATGTCATTAAAGAGTATCTGCTAAGATGACATAGAGGATAGATTGGTGGATAAAGGTGTGATATTGGCTATTGGAAAGGTCAGGTGGAAGAGTATTATCGTGAAGGTAAGTGAAAATTCTTCTGTACCATGGGGAATTGGAACCAATGACACATATCATTTCTATAAGAGTGATCTCATACAAGGGAACCAAAATATTATCTACCAAGAACTCATAGTAGGTCTCATTTTTAGGCATGTCAATTAAAGAATCAATGGTAGCCATAGCATCGGAAGATCGATTATTATCCCTTGGAATTTTCTCAAAGACTATATGTATGAAATATTGTTTGAAATTATCCATCATTCTCTTGTATGGCATTAACTTTTCATCATTAGTCTGATAATCATCATTTTCTTAGCAAAACACAAATTGAGAGACCCCAAAAACATGAAGTTTCTATATCTTCCATTGAACCGAGATTCGTAGGCCTATTGTTAATGCTTCATAATATGCTATGTTGTTTGTACAAGGGAATGATAATCAATATGACTTAGGAATGGAGTCTCCTTGAGGTGTTATTAAGAGGATTCCAACTCCTATGCCATGATGTGTGTATGAACCATCAAAAGTATAGTTGCCAAGGCTTTGATTTTGTCACAATAAAGATAGATTCATCTGGGAATTCTAAGATAATAGGATTGTGTTCAATCATAGGTACATCTACTAGCTGATTTGCAATGGCTTGTCCCTTAATGGCTTTTCTGTCAACATATTCAATATCAAACTCGCTCAACATCATGACCCATTTTCCCAATCTATTAGTAAGTGTTGCTTTGTTGAGAAGGTATTTGAGTGGATCTATTCTTGTAATGAGCTTTGTCTTGTGAGTTAGCATGTAGTGACACAATTTCTATGATGCAAAACTATGACAAGACATGTGCACTCAATTGGAGTGTAATTAAGCTCGTACCCAACCAATGTGCGACTAAAATAATATATAGCTCACTCTTTACCATCATGACCTTGTTGTGCCAATAATGCCCCAGTGTTGTTTGTGTAGCTAATATTTAGAGTAATAAGGGTTTTCCTTGAATAGGTGGCATCAATACTGGTCAATTTAAAATATAATCTTTGAGAATTTGAAAGGCCTATTGATACTTATCAACCCACTTAAACTTAATATTTTTGTGAAGTAGATGCTAAAAGAGATAACATTTATCTACAAGTTGTGTAATAAATATACTTATTAATTGAAGTCTTCCTTGTAGAACGGAGTTATCTGACGTTCTTCAGAGGTGGCATTTCCAATATATCTCTATCTTTTGTTGGATCTGCTTCGATTCCCCATTGCGACACAATCTATCCAAGGATTTTCTTGGAGGGTACCCCAAAGACAAACTTCTTGGGAATTAATCTAACTTTCTACTTTTACAAACGATAAAAAAACTATTAATAGAATGTCCAAATGTGTCTCCCTTGTGAGTGACTTTCCCAAGAGATCATGTCAACATAATCTTCCACCATGACACGCATGAGATCATGAAAGATAGGTGTCATTTCTATTTGATATATCGCACCTACATTCTTGAATCCAAAGGGCATAACGTTCCAACAAAAAGTACCCCAAGGACATGTAAATGTTGTTTTATGTTGATCTTTAGGTACTATTTTGATCTGATTATACTGGGAGAATCCATCCATGAGTGATAGCATTTCATTATCGATGGTGAGATCAACTATTAAATCTTTTTTGGCAATGGAAAATCATCTTTGGGACAAACTTTATTTATATCTTTGAAGTTCGTACATATTCGGATGCTTCAATCTAGTTTACTAACATGTACAAGATTAGAAATCCACTCGAGGTAATCAATTGATCTGATGAAGCCTACATCCAATAGTTTCTCAAGTTCCACTTTCACTAATAAGGACACCCGTGGATGCATTTTTTAGAGTTTTCATTTTACAGGTTTAGCATCTGGAGCAATTGTCAAATGGTGCATAACTAGATGGGTCAAGCAGTGCCAAAATATGGTTTTTTCCATAAGACCCATTATGTGTTTATTTTTAATAATATATCTAGTAAAAAATGATGATGATAAACTATTGCAAAACCACAAAATATACAACCACAACAAAACCCTAGTTCTACAATAAAGCATTCACCATACACCAATAAAGAAACCTAAGAACATGCAAATCAAGAAATGAAACAATAATACAATTCACATGACAAGTAGGGTTTGATATCCATTGTCTCCTATCTCCATTGATCTTTTTTGATATATCTTCTCACAGATTTTCTATGTGCACAAGAGCTCGACAAAGAATAGATTGTAGTTATGAAGTTACTTGATTGTTTGAAGGCTTGATAGATGCATTAGTTAGTTAGTTTATTGATTAGGGTTGTGAAAGGATGAGAGTATCTTCTTATATAGAAAACACCTTAGAAAATAGAGGTATAAGATTAAGAGGAAAAAACAAATGGTCAGTTAGGATTAAATCTGGGTAGGTAGGAGAAATAATATAATATGAAGGGGGTAGGTAAGAAGAAAATTAAGAGATAAATGACGTGTCATACAGAGAAAAACCTTATGAATTACTTAAATAAATAAAGATCTATTTAATTAATAGAGGAAGTGGGACCAATTAAATAAATAAAAATATTTATTTAAATAGGGAAAGGGACAGAAAAGGATAAATAAAATAATTAAATAAATAAAACTTATTTAATTAATAGAAGAATTAGGATAAAATAATTAAATAAATAAAATATTTATTTAATTATGAAAAAACAATTTTAGGTGTCTACACCAGCTATCATTGATCTAAGACAACAAACAATGCTTTGTAGCTCCTTCTAGCAGATACATGTTTCCACCAGTCCTTTTCCCTACTACAATAACAATTATGGATCCTTTCCGGATCTCACAACCATCAGCATGAAAGACAACATTGTAGCCATTTTTGCACATCTATCCAACACTCTAAAGCTTATTATGCAAACCCTTCACATAGTAAATATTGTTAGTACTATGCTTTTCATTAAAAGAAATAGAACCAATTCTCACAATTTGTTTTGTCTGATCATCTTCCAACCTAGTTGTAATGTTGGTGAAATGTGCATGAGAGATCAAGAGGAAAACTACCCTTTCCCTCCAAGGAGAGATGAGAGTTTCACTATCGATTACCCTTCAAACACTTTTCACCAAGTTACATTTAGAAAAGGAGAGGAGAATTCACTAGGTTCAACCTTCAAAGATGAAGATTGAATTCTGAATGAAATGGGAATGATAAGTTCATCCCCTCTTCCTTATTTGAAATGGAAATGAATTGATTGAATTATCTAGTGCAAAAGTGACAAATAAATGATTATAACTTGAGATTGGAGTATGGGATGAAGTTGTGCACCTGGATCTAGTAGTGATATGTCAAGATGAAGTTGCCCTACGAATTTGAGGAAAAGTTGCTCGGACCGTGGCAGGAATGTACACGGTCCTCCAAAAAATCTATGAAATGAAAAGGGTTTTTCTACCTCTGCAAATGGAGCCCGAATCCAAAAGTATAGCTATGCACCTACAACCTACACATAGAAAAGAGAGCAAAATGGGTTGGTCTTGGGGGTTTGCCTTTAGGTCAAACCCCAATTTTGGAATTAACCAAGTAATGAAAGAAAGTACATGCAAGTAGCTGTAAAAGAAAGACTAAATTGTAAATCACCTCAAGGGAGGTTGTGATAGCAATATTGATAGAAATTCTTGTGTGGAATTGAATGTTGGAATCAATCTCCTCTTCAATGGTTGAATCCTTGACTTGAATGCAACACCTAGCCTTGAAGGGAGACTTGAGAATGCTCAATGCTAGAAAAGAATGCTTGAATTCTCTTGAATGCTTGGTCACTTATGCAACTTTACAAACTCCAATCTCATCCAGCTTCGACCTATCCAACTTATGCAAATGAGAGGATGAATGTCTCTTAAATACATGTTAGTGGATTTGATTTTCATCACAGGCTGAAATTAGAGTTTCCTGCCCTATGCACAACCCACAATGCATGCTCAAGAAAGGTCCTACCCTAAAATAGGGAAAGGACAGGGGCACCATGCCTCTGTCCAGGGGGGACAGGGGTACCATGCCCCTGTCCAACCCCTTTATTTAGGGAAGAGTGCAAACAAGGTGATGCAGAGGCCAAGGAAGAAGCAGATTTTGAGGATTGAGCAATCTCTGGTCTCCGATCAGACAAGAGGATTCTATCTCACATGCATGAGGACCCTAATGCATTCAAAAATTTCTAGGGTTTCAATTTTATGACACTACATTTAGCCCCCACTTTAGCGAGAGTATAACCTTACTCCAATCCTGTTGATAAAGTATAAGGAAACAAGATTGAAAGACTTTTACCACATCAAGGAGGCAAGATGCACTAAGCCCCCAGTGGACTTAGGATCTTACAACTTTGATTGACAAAGTAAAAGGGAAGATCAAGAATTGGAGAACCATGACTGCAGGTAGCAAAGTTTCCTTCACTATGTTCCATGAAAGCAAGGATACCAAAGATTACAAACCAAAACAAAGTTTACTAAGTAATTCAGAGTATCAAGAAGGAAAATATGAGCAGAGTGTATGCCCCCACGTTAAAGTGATCACGCGTGCCTTATCGGGAGCGATTGTTTTAAGGTAGGATACACCCAAGAGAGAGAAAAGTAGGGAGAACGTTATCGCAAGGATTTAGCCCCCAATAGAGGAATAAACCCAAGGATAATGAACACAAAACATGAGGTAGTGTCACTTTCCATAGGGTTAGTATGTTGTATGCTAACTCATGTATATCATATATGTACATGCATATAATAATCGCCATTCCCCAAAGAAGGACACTACCGTAGAAGAAAGGGAAGAGAGGATGTCTTTTGAGTTAACATGAAAGAGACCAAGAAAAGATCTCAATGCTTTGCATCATCCCCAAGTAGACATGAAGGGAACAATAGAAGAACAAGGATACATAGAGAATAATAGTCACAAAAGACAAAGAAAGGAGAAAGAGAGAAGATCTACAATGCTAATACTGCTAATCTAGCATGACATCCACCTCCTAATCTTGTTGATCACTATGCTCATGTTGTAAGTCACTTTGTTCGATTCTAGAAGCTAGGATTAGGGTTTGTGAAAACTCATCTGATAAATGCTTGTCCACATCAATATACTTATACTCACTATCAGAAGCATTAGGAGTTGTATTGGCATTCTAAATAACATTTTCACCCATTTCTTCATCAAACTTCAGAGAAAGAAGAGAAAGAACACGAATAGGAGTAAAACCATCACATGTATTGTGAAAATTATGATTTGGAGATGTAGGTTGAACATATTGTTTGGGAGAAATGGGAATCATGTCAACTGTCAGAGTCTCAGGAGATTGAGTATTTTGAGACATAGCTTCATGAGCTCAAAAATAACATCTTCATTGGTGTTCTCTTGCACAACGATTCTGTTGAATCTTAGTGGAAGGTTGAGAAGGAGGAGGAACATTTGAAAAAGTCATCATGTTTCTCTCCTTGATAGTTGAAGGTTTAGGTTTAGGTCTTTTAGGTTGAACAAGAGGAGAAGAAAGCCTCTTCTCTCAATAAGAGGAAGGAGGTGGAACTGCATCATAGAAAGGAGGAATATTAGGTGTAGGAAGGAGACCAGGTCCATCATGAGGAGGAGGTATAGGTCTAACCTTAGGAGGAATATTGTTTCTCTCCTTAAGAGAAGGTAAATTCACATCCATAGGTTTACGATCTTCCATAGGAGGGAGATTAGTTCTATCCGTGAGGGGAAGAACCTCATCTTGAAGAATAATAAGAATGTCAAGTGTTGGAGATCTAGGTTGACTTAAGGATAAGATCATATCTTTCTTCCATTTTTGATAAGATTGAAAAAGAGAATCACTCCTTGATGGAAGAGATTGAAATTGTTTAGGCCAAAAGAAATCAATAGGAAAACTGAGGCTTCTTTCGGATGGACAATATAAGCTATGGTTCATGGTTATGATTTCTCCATTATGAGGAAAATTTAGACACTTGTGAATTGGAGAAGCAATAGCCTTCATGGAAGATAGCCAAGGATAGCTCAACTTCAAACGGAATTTCTTAGAAGATGGTATGATAACAAAGTCAACATCCATGGATTTCGCATGAACTTCAATAGGAAGGGTGATAGAACCAATGGTAGGACAAGAGAATCCATCAAATAACTTCACAACCATGTTAGAAGCAGCATATATTGGTTTATGCAATTGTAAAGTGAAAAGATACTCTTCATTTATGAGATTAACCATGCAAGAGGGATCAATAAGGACACCATGGCAAGGGATATCCTTAACCTTCACAATTATGTATAAAGGGCCATTGGGTGCTCTAATGGTCTCGCTAGGGTTAAATGCAATACAAGGATCCTAATGTGTATCTTGTGTTTCTACCATATTAACCAATTTTGGAGCCATAGAGGTGAATTCTTCATAAGAGAAATAATTAGGCACAATCTCAATAACATTAGAGGTATGAGAAGGCAAGGGATCAGTGAAAATCTTAAGATTTTGATTAGGAGGAGCTACTAATTTATTCTCTTTATCATTCACACCTACCATAGATATAGTATTGTTATCAACCAAATCTTAACTCTTATTTCTCAATGTGCAACATTTCTTAGTATCATGACTAGGTTGGCGATGAAATTGACAGAAGGAATTGTTATCAAAATAAGGGGATGCAAGTTTAGAAGGATCAATTTGTTTTATAGGGGGAAGTTTGATAACATTTTTGTGCAACAACTAAGACATAATTTACTATGTAAAGATTCATTCAAGGAAGTAAATTGTCTTTGTCTTTGGAAAAATTTAGAAATAGAAGCCACAGTTGTTGTAGCATTCACATTGTGGTTGTTGATTGAATCATTGAACTTGATGAATCTTTTTGTTGGTTTGAACTTTGCAAACGGTTGTTAAACACTCTCCCCCTTACCACTCAAAGCCATAGGAGTGGATTGCTCCATTTGACTCATAGTCAGTAGATAATTATGGAGTGTTGCGCACAACTACGGAAAGGAAGTAAACTCAGACAAAAGAAGCTTTTCCCTGATATCTTTTTGTAGACTAGAAATGAAAATTCTTTGAATATCTTTATTAGGTACATGAAAATAAATTTGAGCACACA
This sequence comes from Cryptomeria japonica, assembly GCF_030272615.1. NCBI lineage: Eukaryota > Viridiplantae > Streptophyta > Pinopsida > Cupressales > Cupressaceae > Cryptomeria > Cryptomeria japonica. The sequence continues at coordinate 365,601,478 of NC_081411.1, forward strand.
AATGCTTATATCTACCAATGAAATAAGTCACTTTTTCTTTAACACCTTGTTTACAATGTATTAAATTAGTCAAAGTGATTTTAGGACCAATGTTGTTTTGAAATTGTTGGATGAAAGCATTTGCTATTGTTGGAAAGAAGTCATGGAATAAGAAGGCAAAGAGAAATACCATTGTAAAGCTTTATCTCTTAATGTTCTTGTAAACAATTTTGCAAGCAATCTTTGATCATAAGCAACATCGGTACACAAGGTTTGAAATGTTTTCACATGCGTAAGAGGATCACCTTTTCCATTATAGAGTTCCAATTGAAGGATCTCAACATGTTTAGGTGGCACGTCTTTAACAATATCAAGAGAAAGTGGTCTCACAACATCAAAGGTGGCACACTAAACTTGGATTGACTCATAGAAGCAATTTGTTGTTGTAAGGAAGGCATAGTTTGGGCAAGATTGTTAATTGTCATTTCGGCAGAAGAATTGATATTAGACATAGTTGATTGAGAAGGTGGTGTGATGTTATTGAAAGAAGGCATGGACTGAGAATAAGGTGGTGGGACATTATGATAAGTAGGCATAGGTGATGATTGGGTAGGAAAAGAGACGCTTAAAGAAGGAATAAAGTTGTTGAAGGAATTGCCCCCTTGTGTCACACTGACTGGTTGAGGAATAGTAGTAGGAATACTTATGGAAGACATAGGTAAAGATGGAGTATTAAATGAAGAAGAGGGATTGCCCCCATGACCAATGGCTATAGGAATGACATTTTGACTTGAAGTAGCCATGATGTTGGAGGTGAAAATAGGAATACTAGTCATAGTTGTAGTCAAAGGAATTGAAGGATTAACTTGTGTTGAAGGTTGTGAACAACCTATTGTTTCAGCACAACTCTTGATAGGCATAACATTAGAATCAACAATATGTGCAATGCCATGCAATATATCAATTTCATTCTTATCACTTTGAATCATGCACTTAAGGGCTTCAATTAATGGAAGAGCTTCACTATTAGGGTATTCTTGGGACATCCATTGTTGAAAGTTATCAAATTGATTGTCCAATGTGGAAAGTTGATCTATAGAAACCCTAGTTAAAGCTTCTTCTTCATCAAGAGATTCATCAATAGGGTGAATAGGCACATGATTAGGATGAGAAGAATTAACATGATCCTCATTAAATAAGTCACCCAAATTAGGCTCCATCTCCTCAATAATTAAACCTTGGGAAGCATTAATTCTAATGCTTCGTCTAATGGGGATAGGATAGGTAGGACTAATAGTGGTAAAACTCATGCACTAGAGGGAAAATTTGAATTTTGAATTTTGGAACAAAGCTTACAAAATTGAGTAATGCAAATTTTAAGAAAATACTGATTAAACAATTTGAACTTTGTTAGAAGAAGAGGATGACACAATTTCCAAAAATGAAAGGAAATTGGAATTTTAAAATTAGGACCAAGGGAATGCCACTTAATTTTAAAATCAAAATTTTTAAAATCAAAGCAGACTATAATTAACCTCTTAATTTTAAAAAATTTCTTTAAATTTGAAATGTTTAATTTTGGAGGTATTTTTGATTCTAGATGGATCAAAAATCGACAAAATCAGCCAATCTTTTGGATTAAGGCTATTAAATACAGTCATAATAGTCTCCCAAAATTTTGAGAAAAAAGTCGAGGACCGTGGCGGGAACGCACATGGTCCGACCAACTTTTTTCAAAATTTTTAGGGATGAATATAACAATGATTTCAAAGCTAACACCAAAAAATTGACGATTTGTATGACCTCTAGATAGGAGAAATGAACGCACAAATGTAAAAATAGGACCCTATTAGGGTTTTGAAGAAAAAGAGGAATTGAAATGCAAATTTGAAAAAGGTCAAACCTAATGGATAGGGACACCTTGGAAAATGTTTAGAAATCTGAATTGGAATGAAATTGATTTGAAATTTGCACAAAATCCAATTAATTTTGAAAATTAGAGTTTTATGACCTAACCACTTAACTTTAAAATTTGAATTTTGGGAAAAAGGGGGGAAATTGAAAATTTGAATTGTAGGAATGAAGACAAATTTGAGAACAATTAGAAATCTGAAAATTAAATGAAAATTCAATTTTTGCACAAGTTCAAGATGATTTTTGAAAATTAGGGTTTTAACAAGTAACCTCTTAATTTTGTAAATTTTATTTGCAAATTGAACAAGACAATGAGGAAATTGAATTTGACAAAGAAAACAATTTTTAGATCTAATATAACCACAAGCAATTTTTACAAATCACAAGTTCAATTTTAATTTCAGAAATTTGAAACTTGCAAATGAAAAATATGCAATTTTGTTCAAAGGAAACCATGCAAGATGTTGGGTTCACCAAAATGTAATGTTGGTGAAATGTGCATGAGAGATCAAGAGGAAAACTACCCTTTCCTTCCAAGGAGAGATGAGAGTTTCACTAATGATTACCCTTCACACATTTTTCACCAAGTTACATTCGAAAGAGAAGAGGAGAATTCAGTAGATTTAACCTTCAAAGATGAAGATTGAATTATGAATGAAATGGGAATGATAAGTTGATCCCCTCTTCCTTATTTGAAATGGAAAGGAATTGATTGAATTATGTAGTGAAAAAGTGACAAAGAACTGATTATAACTTGAGATTGGAGTATGGGATGAAGTTGTGCACCTGGATCTAGCAGTAATATGTTGAGACGAAGTCATCCTGCGAATTTGAGAAAAAGTTTACTGGACCATGGCGAGATTGTACACGGTCCTCTGAAAAATCTGCAAAACAAAAAGGGTTTTTCCACCTCTACAAATGGAGCTCGAATCCGAAAGTACAGTTATGCACCTGCAACCTATACACAAAAAAGACAGGAAAATGGGTTGGGATTGGGGGTTCACCTTTAAGTCAAACCCCAGTTTTGGAATTAACCAAGTAATGAAAGAAAGTACTTGCAAGTAGTTGTAAATGAAAGACTAAATTGTAAATCACCTCAAGGGAGGTTGTGATAGCAATTTTTATAGAAATTCTTGTGTGGAATTGAATGTTTGAATCAATCCCCTCTTCAATGGTTAAATCCTTGACTTGAATGCAACACCTATCCTTGAAGAGAGACGTGATAATTCTCAATGCTAGAAAAGAATGCTTAAATTCTCTTGAATACTTGATCGCTTATGCAACTTGACAAACTCCAATCTCATCCAACTTCGACCTTTCCAACTTATACAAATGAGAGGATGAATGCCCCTTAAATACATGTTAGTGGATTTAATTTTCGTCACAGGCCGACATCAAGGGAGTTTCCTGCCCAATGCACAACCCACAATGCATGCTCAGGAAAGGTCCTGCCCCAAAATAGGGCATGGATAGGGGTACCATGCCCCTATCCAAGGAGGACAAGGGTGCCACACCCCTGTCCTACCCCTTTCTCCAAGGGAGAGTGTACACAGTGTGATGCAAAGGCCAAGGAAGAAGCAAATTATGAGGGTTGAGCAGTCTTTGGTCAGGCTAGAGGATTCAATCTTACATGCGTGAGGACCCTAATGCAGTCAAAAATTGCTAAGGTCACAATTTTATGAAACTACGCTAATAATATCACCATCATACTTACCAAGTTTCACAAACTTACTTTTGTCATCAGTCATATGATTTGAACATCACTATAAATCAACCATTCATTTCTTTCTCTTCTAGCATGTAAAGAAGTAGCAACAGTCCTAGGGATATCAATATTAGGAACATCTCTTTCTACCATGAATAAACAATCACCATCTTCATAATTTGATTCATCATTTGAAATGCAAGCAACATCTTTGACATAATAGGCTCTCTTATTGGATTTTCCTTTATTTTCTCTAGATTTATGTCTTGAATTCTTTTTCAAACACCTAGTAGTGATATGACTAATCTTTCCACATCTAAAACATTTAAGGGGTCACATACCTTTTGATGAATACTAAGAGGGGGGGTGAATTAGTATGCCAAAAATATTTGCACTTAAACACTTTGCAAGACTAACAGTAAACCAGTAAACTAGTTTAGCAAACAAACCAGTTAGCACATATGCAAACCAAATAGCAAATAATGCATTCACCCACAGAAGCACAAACACCATAACACAAGAGATTTTGATGTGGACACCCAAATGGGAAAAACCATGGTGAGATGGAACTCACAAGTAACTATCTGCATAATAGAAACTACACCGGTTAAGGTCTTACAATGTTCTTTACCAGAACAGATCCTGTTAGGAATCTCAATCTCTGTTAGGAGATAAGTCCGATTAAAGACTACCTTGCTAGAGGATTTTAGATCCACAGATGTGAACCACCTTGTTAGAGGATTTACAAAAGGTTTTTGGGCCTACCCTTTTAAGGGCTACAAACTTGTCGAAGATGTGAGTAATCAACAAGTGAGTGATCTAGCAAATAGCATAGATTGTTTGATTAGATCCTTGATAGCTCGATCCTAATGCATTATAGCATTACTTTAGTCTTCTACACATTCATACTCTCTCTAACTCCTCAACCACCTTAAACCCTAGCAACAATATCAACTTCACCAATAGCAACAACATCAACAACAACCTAAAACCCTAGACATGATGTCCTTATAAAGGAGCCTAATTTCATGTCGGTCCAATAGGATTACAATACAATTTCCTAGGTTCAATACATCTAGACATATCTAGTAACATGACACAAAAAGCATCGTTAAAGTGTCGGTACCGTCAAACAATTAGTGGATGGTAACTCATCACAAAATGTCAGTTGGTAACTCATCACAAAGTATTACCGGTTCATACAATATACTGGTTCAAGTAGAATGTCGGTTGCCGGTTTGACAAAAATGAAGACTGGGAAATATGTGTTCTGCTGCTTTGATCCTTCATACCACTTGAGATCCTTGAACTGCTTGGGGTCAACATACCACTTCAAATCGGTAATCACTTTCTGCAAAACACCAATAGTCTAAGGACTATAATGCATCATACCGGTTGGAACATGTACTGGTTGAGCTTAAACTTATACATACAAAAATGATCTCAATGCAAGTGTGTGTCCATCAATGACAATCACAACATAATCATAAAAAATGCCAACAATCTCCCCCTTTGGCATTGATGGCAACACTTAGGAAAATAGAATTTTGACATCTAAGTGTTTTACAACAAAATCATGCCATTAGCAAAATTGCTCCCCCTAAGCATATACACTATCCCTTTAACAATACAATGTATAACTATTTTGCATATAAAGATATCAAAGCATACATCAAAATTTTAAATACCAGATACTTCTCCCCCTTTGCCAACAATGACAAAGTATAGCTGAACAACCCCTATTTCCATTTGGTATTAAAATAATAAAAGTTTATGACAATAAGGAATAAAACTTGTCAAAAATAGATTTAAAGTCCTGCAAGAATTGTTTCATAGATAAAGACCAGGACTCAAGTAGGGAGGTGGCTACTTCTTTCTCTATCTGCAATTGGGAGACCTCTTCTTCCATGGCATCTATTATGCTCATCTCTTGTGTCACTGTTAAGGCATTCAGATTTAGATAGCACTTTTGAAGAATTTGTAGACGTGGCAGTAGAACCAATTGTAGCTCCTGCAAATCTCGAGACCAGGTGCTGATCTCATGCTCCATTTTTGCTGTCTGGATGTGAAACTGGTGAATGGTTTGCCCATAGGTTGTAAAGGAGTCATAAGGCAACTTGAATGTGCTCATGTAGGACTGCAAGTCAGATTGAAGCTTTTTCTTCTGCAAGCACATCATCACAGAACAGATGGGGTTGGCAAATCTTGCTAAGTAGAAGATTCCCCTCATCCAGAGTGTCCCTTATATCCTTTTGTTCTTTTTGGAGTTCAGTCTGGAGTCCATTGAGCTTCTTCATGAGAGCGATATTTAGAGACTTTTGATGCTCTTTCTTATCATTTGCCTCTGCTACCTCTTCTAAACTCTGCACTTGATCATCTACTACTATGCATAGGAGCTTTAGTTGTGCCAGGGATGAGTCAGTACTAGGAAGATTTGTACCAGGTAAAAAACTGGTAAGAGTGTCCACCGTAGCTTGGATCACATCTTCCTCCTTCTTCCTCCTTAACACCTCAAGGCGTTCTTGAGCAACCTTGATGCTCTGCAGTAGCTCCATTTCACTTGCAGACTAGAGGTCAATGGGACTGGTGAGGTCAGCCGGTTTGGCTTGACTACCAGTTGCCTTAGGTGTCTCCATCTGCGTTCTCTTTGCTGCTTCTCTTGCCTTGTCCTCCTTTGTTTTCTTCCTTGCCACTTCTCTTCTCTTTTCCTCTTCCTTCTCTTCCTCTTCCTTCTTCCTTTTCTCTATTTCCTTCTACTTCTCCTCTGCCTTATCTTCATCTGCCTTCTTCTTTTTTGCTTCCTTTTGCTTTTCCTCTTCCTTTCTTTTCTTCTCATCCTCTTCCTCTTTCTTCTTCCTTGCATCTTCTTGTTTCTTTTTCTCTTCCTCATCCTTCTTCTTCTTCTCCTCTTCATCTTTCTTCTTCTTCTCCTCTTCATCATTTTTCTTCTTCTCTTCTTCATCCTTCTTCTTCTTCTCCTCTTCATCTCTCTTCTTCATCTCCTCTTCATCTTTCTTCTTCTTCTCCTCTTCATCCTTCTTCTTCTTCTCCTCTTCATCTTTCTTCTTCTTCTCCTCTTCATCCTTTTTCTTCTTCTCTTCTTTCTGCTTATCCTCTATTTCCTTTTGCTTTGCTTCCTATTCTGCCTGCTTCTCCTATCATGTAGCTTCTGATGGTGTACCCTGAGCAATATCTTCTCCATCCAGAGCATCGACATCAATAGTGTCGATAGGTTCAACAACCGGATTTCCTTCATCATCAAATACTTCATCCAGTTTTGTTATTACCAATTCTTGCTTAGCCTTCTTGCTATCTTGAAGCACTTTATGTGTATGAACCACTGTTGTCATATGCAGATGAGTGTCTTTTTCAACATCATCAATTCTTCCTTCCAACAACCAGAGTCTTCTTCTTCTGGTGAAGAAGAGTCCTTTATTTTGGTTGATGACATCAAATAACTCTAAATTGGACAAGTCAGGAAAGTATTGAGCAAAAACTTTCTCCCTGATCTCCTATTCTTTCTCTATGGCAATGTGCCATTTATTATCTAAGGACTTATACAAAGAATCTGGTGTCTCAGATCTAATTTTTGAAGACGACCGGTCATTAGCACATAAATACCTTATAACTTCTCTCTCTACTTCTTCCTATTGTTCATCATTAAAATCATTAAAATGATCTACTAAATCATTTAACAATTTTCTCCTTATGTTTTTAATTGTTCTTTGACAATGTGTCAAAGGTTTGTAGGAAGAAATGTCAATATTTACTAGTGCTGATGATGTTGGTTCATTCTTTGTCTTTTTCTTTGCTTGACATGTCTTCTTTGGTTTTTCCTTAGACACAGTGTCTTCTGCGTCTAGAGAGGTATTCCTTGTCTTCCTCTTTCTCTCGAACACTTTAGCAGGTACCGCTTCAGATTTATTTTTAGTCGGTGACCGCTTGGTCACTGTAGGATTGGTTGTAGTAGCCGGTGTCGATGCTAAAGGCACTGCTTTTGCCTTCTTCACTGAAGGTTCTTTTCCTTTCTTTGCTGAGGGTTCCTCAACTGGTGTTATCCTTTCTAGGTAGGTTCCGGTTCTTTTTGCCTTTGGATCAATCGATGAGGCAATAAGGGTAGAGGCATATTCTTCTAGAATATCATTTATTACCCCATAGCCCATAGGCTCCACTTCCTCTTGTCTAGGCTCAACAGCCTCCATTATGCATTGATCCACTTTAATGGTGAAACAGATATCATCTTCATATTTCTTGACAATATCACCTGATATTCTCACCCTCTGACTCATTTTGTGTCTGAACTCATCAAAGTACTTGTTCAAAACTTCAGGGTAACCGATTCCAACTGCTTGAATGCTTTCCTTGATTTGCTTGGTTACCGGTTGGTCAGTAGACCACTGGACATCACCTACTCCTAGAAAGTAGCCTTGGAAGTAAAAGAATAACCCAACTAGTAGTTTTCCAAACTTGAACCTCAATGCATTATCCTATTTCATTGATTTCAAATTCAATAGGAGTTGCCTTTGCATACCGGTGCATAGGTCAAATGATGCATCCTCCTTGATCATCCGATAAGCAGCATTTACCGCTACAGCAGATACAGAGTTAATTCTACTGACTAAGAATGTCCAGTATCCAATCACCATACATGCATATTTCACTAGATCATCCTTGATAGAATTGACGGTCATATCTCATGAGTCACTCACTGAACTGGTGAGCTTGGACATTTAAGTTTTGCTTACTGTCCTTAGGGCTGGCACATCCCCTGTATTACAGAAACCGATGATGGCATGAATTTCTTGTGGTGTTATATCATGTGTTCTTTCCAAGTACATCTTGTCACCATGAACTCTTCTTAGAATGATCCTAATGTGATCATCTATGAAATCCTCCAGGAAATAAACAATATTGTGGAGCTTCTTCTTCTCCAAGATACTATACTCTGGTTTGATCCTTTTGTCTTGTCCACAAAACAAACCTAGCTGTAAGTGAATTGCTAGAGACCCTAGGTCTTCTATTTTACAATCTATGTAATTTGAGATTCCCTCTTGTACTATCACACCAGCTGGAACTTGTGATAGGGAATTATATCTAGACTTGCATTGAATAAAGCTTGTTGAATCTATAGATGTACTAGAGCTAGTATGGGATGCAGAAGCCATGATAGAAACTGAAAACTCAAAAAATACCTTTCGAAAAATGTGAATTTATGGCTTTTAGATTCCTCTCCACGTCACACTCCGATGGTTGCAGAATCACTGCTTTGCGTTCTTCACTTGACCATTTACAATTTGAATTTGAGTCTCCTTGAAGATTCCTTAAATTCTCAGAATCATAGCACAAATCACTTTGTCATCGCTTTGCACTTGAAAACCTCCTTCGCTTCAAAAACTGATAGTGAAAAATGATTTGAAAAATCCTTTTAAACATCTTCCTCGCCTACCACAATAAATGCTCCACTATTAGGGCATAAACCCTAATTTGCCTTTTACCGTTTCTAGTCTTCCACCAACTGATAGGTATCGCATATCGGTTAAGGTCATTTATCGGTGTAAACTGGGGGTTTGAAACATTTTGCCATTTGCTCCCCCTAAGCTTTTCTGAAGCTTAGTTTGTCGGTTCCGTGATTTCCACACTAGGTGTAGAAACTGGTTCCTCTTGTAACACCGCTTATTTCTTCTTCCAAGTTTTGTTCATATCCACTTGAACAATGTCAACATCAATGTTTCCTTCTAGAGTGACTGGTATATCATCTGATATACTCTTTCTTGATCTACAAAATCTGGCAATGTGACCCGATTTGTTGCAGTGATAGCAAACCAATCCAAGTGCTCTCCAGGGTCCATTATTCATGTTTCCATTCTTCCTTCTACATGTTGCAGCAGTGTGACCATGACCATGAAAAATCCAACAGTTTGCTCTCCATCTGGTTGTCGCTTGATAGCCACCACTTCTTGGCTGATGATTGAAGGCATTAAACTGGTTGTGATTCTGGTTCACAAAAGGTTTAGGACCAACTCCTTGGGTCCTCTAAGGATATCTTCCAGTGTTATTCATAGCAGGCCTGCATTCAGATGCTCTATGCCCAAACTTATTGCATGCATAACAGTTACCATTGAATTTATAGGATCTAGGCTTATCATTTAGAAAATAAGGAAAATTGTTGTAAGCCTTACTCCTACACACATTGGCAGTATGTCCTTCTTTAAGACAGTTAAAGCAAATAGATTTAAACTTTTGCTTACCTTTATCTTTTAATATCGGTTGTTTCTTTGATGTTCCAGCATTTGTACCAGAGCTCTCACCTTCCTCATGACCAGAATAACCAAGTCCATTGGTATTCTTTGCCGGTTTGGCAGATTCAAGCTTTTGCTCTAGCTTGACAGTGCTCTTGTTGAACTTAGCAAGTATTTCCTTTGACTCAAAGAGTTCTTTGGAAATAGTAGCATTTGTTTCTATCGGGTTTTCATTCTCAAAGATGGCACTGTTCAGTTCTCCTTGGATGTCTTCCTTTTCCACTTTGCTCACATAGAGTTGAGTAGTTAGTGCACTAATCTCTTGCTTCAGCTTGGAGTTCTCATGATCTTTGTCTTTCACCAGATCTTCAGTTTTCCTTCTGTTCTCAAGCTCTTGACACATTCGGATAGTCAATCCTTCCAGCTCCTTTCTTAGGTTGGAGTTTGATTCATTCACCTTTTCTACTTCTTGAATCAGGGCTCCCATGTTCGCTTCATCGGAAGAACTATTTTCATATAGCTCCATCATCTTTTCAGCATGTTCTCTCCTTTTTGCTTGAGAGGCCTTATATTTGACCATAAGATCATCATAGGCTTGCTCAGATTAAGTGAGCTGATGAGTAAGTTCCCTCAATGTGTATTCCCCCATATCTCTTTCCAAGTGGTTAAACTTATAGAAAGGTAGGCTCTGATACCAATTGATGAATACTAAGAGGGGGGGTGAATTAGTATGCCAAAAATCTTTGCACTTAAATACTTTGCAAGACTAATAGTAAACCAGTAAAATAGTTTAGCAGACAAACCAGTTAGCACACATGCAAACCAAATAGAAAATAATACATTCACCCATAGAAGCACAAACACCATAACACAAGAGATTTTGACATGGAAACCCAAATGGGAAAAACCATGGTGAGATGGAACTCACAAGTAACTATCTGCAGAATAGAAACCAGACCGGTTAAGGTCTTACAATGTTCTTTACCAGAACAGAACCTGTTAGGAATCTCAGTCTCTGTTAGGAGATAAGTCCAATTAAAGACTACCTTGCTAGAGGATTTTAGATCCACAGATGTGAACCACCTTGTTAGAGTATTTACAAAAGGTTTTTGGGCCTACCCGGTTAAGGGCTACAGACTTGTCAAAGATGTGAGTAATCAACAAGTGAGTGATCTAGCAAATAGCACAGATTACTTGATTAGATCCTTGATAGCTCGATCCTAATGCATTACAACATTACTTCAGTCTTCTACACATTCATACTCTCTCTAACTCCTCAACCACCTTAAACCCTAGCAACAATATCAACTTCACCAACAGCAACAACATCAACAACAACCTAAAACCCTAGACATGATGTCCTTATAAAGGAGTCTGATTTCATGTCGGTCCAATAGGATTACAATACAATTTCCTAGGTTCAATGCATCTGGACATATCTGGTAACACGACACAAAAAGCATCATTAAATTATCGGCACCGTCAAACAATTGGTGGATGGTAACTCATCACAAAATGTTGGTTGGTAACTCATCACAGAATATTACTAGTTCATACAATATGTCAGTTGCCAATTTGACAAAAATGAAGACTGGGAAATATGTGTTCTATCGCTTTGATCCTTCGTACCGCTTGAGATCCTCGAACTGCTTGGGGTCAACATACCACTTCAAATCGGTAATCACTTTCTACAAAACACCAATAGTCTAAGGACTATAATGCATCATACCGGTTGGAACATGTACTGGTTGAGCTTAAACTTATACATACAAAAATGATCTCAATGCAAGTTTGTGTCCATCAATGACAATCACAACATAATCATCAAAAATGCCAACACCTTTGTAATTGTTGGTGCCTTTCTTGAGTTTCCTCAAAAAGTTCGCTTCCATATCATCTGAACTTACATCTTCTAGATCTTCCTTTAATGCTTTAAATGTAGACTCACTCTTAGTCTTCTCTTTTCCAAACTTATTTATCTCAAATATTGATAGAGTACCATAAAGCTTCTCTCTAGTGAACTTGTTTGGATCATAGGTTTCTTCAATAGCCGGGATCTTGTCACTGTAACTTTCTGGTAGGGACATCAAGATCTTTTCAATTATATCTTCATCTGACAAAGTGCCACCAAGCTCTCCAATTTCATTTACTACACTATCAACCTTCTGAAAGTAGCTAGTTATATCTTCTCCTTCTTCCATTTTCAAGTTCTCATATCTATGCTTAGTTGTTAGCTTCTTTGATAATTTCACTATGGAATTTCCTTCATAGATATCTCTCAACTTTTCCCAAACCTTAGAAGCAGTATTCAAGGAAATAACCTTTGTCACTTCAATCTTAGATAAAGCACTAAAGATGGCATATCTTGCCTTTTCATTCTCTTCATAAGCTTGAATCTAATCCGAAGTGGTAAGACCATTTACTGGTTGAGGATACTTTGTTTCCCTTTCTTTCCAAGTGTTGTATCCTAAAGAGATCATGTAGCCTCTCATCTTCACTTTCTAAAAACTATAGTTGGATCCATCAAAGATATGAATATCCAATTTATGTGCCATCAAATTGAGATCTACCTCAAGTGGTTAAGCTCTTCTCCAAGGAACTAAAGCTCTGATACCAATGTTGGATATTTGGGCAATTGAGAGGGGGGTGAATTAGTTGATAACTTAAAACAATTTATTTTATTCCTCCCACTTCTATATCCTAACAACAAAATTAATTAACAGAGATATAGCATGAAAATATAGACATAGAATAAATCACACAATGAACACCAAATATGATGTGGAAAACCCAAGAAGGGAAAAATCATGGAGATTGTTAGTTCTAAAAATGAGACACTGATTAATGTGACGTTGGTTAAGGTGATTTTTACAAAGGGTAGCTCATTGCCAGAATGTTCACTACATGTGGGCTCATTGCCGAAGAAAGAGAAAAAGAAAGAAAGAATCCACCACTAAAATAAAATCTACAAAACTGGACTGCTTCCGGTACCTCAAAACCAACACACTCACACACATCACCAATTTTCAGATCTTTCTTTTCAAATCTCACGTATCTTCAAAACATTGTCACACTTTTTCTATATCTAACTCAATCAAATTGTCCTCATAAATATATATATATATATATATTGTCTTATGAGAAGCATAATCTTCCAAGTCATCCAAGACAAAGAGCTAAAATAGGTCAACACTAAACATTCTAGTGGTGGGAAGGAATGATTAGCATACCACACTGCAATGCAGATCAACAATCAGATCAACACATTACAATCATTACATATTCTAGACCCAAAACATGATACACATGCTACACCATAAGTCGATGCACATCCTTCAATTTCAGACTTAATCCAAACCCAAACACCATGAACCAAAGAAACAAAGATAAGAACAGGACCAAGATATGCATGAATACCATCGATCAACACCATATCCAATAACTAGAAATATCTGGATCACCAACACACCTTTCAGAGTACCAACGATTCTAGGAACACACATTCTTAATCACCAATATCAAGAACAATAGTTACACCAATTCCAACCAATATGTTGCCATCAATAATAACCACTTAATAACACCATCACAGTCACAACAACCTCATTGGATGTGATTAATATAGTTTATCTCATACAAATTGATTTTTCTTTGTTGCATTTCTAGAATGGCTATGTATGATAAAAACCCAACTAAACCAAACAATTATGTGTTCCACAAGTTCAAGTGTGTTGAAACTATTGGGTATTGTGTATAGAGGGTGGGGGTTGCTATCCTTGACAGATTCTACATAGAATCTATCTTCTATTCTCAATAAAATGTGGGCTATTTTTATATCACCTACAAAAGAGATTTCTTCCTTTTAGGAATTCACAATTATATTTGCATTACAAAACCATCTCAGTCCTTATAAGGCTCTAAATATACTAAATGACTCGAGGCTTCATCTCTACCACTTAAAAGCCCACATTTTTCTAATATCTTTAATGTTCAATATTTTTTTCTCTGTGCCTAGTGTTTTAGTATCAAATCCATTTGCTTGGCTTATATTTGTAGGTATTTTAACAAGTTGTATTGTCCTAAATTGTACCTAGTGCATTTATGACACTTATACTATTGGCATTTTCTATGTTCATGTTGTGATTGTCATTGATGGACACACACTTGCATTGAGATCTTCTCTATATGTATGAGTTTGAGCTCAACCAGTATTTGTTCCAACCAATATGAGGTATTATAGTCTATAGACTATTGTTGTTTTACATAATGTGTTTACCGGTCTGAAGCGGCATGCCGACCCCAAGCGGTTCACGAATTCCAAGTGGAATGAGGGATCAAGGATCAAAGCGGCATAACACATTTTTACGAGTCTTCATTTTTGACAAACCAGCAACCGGGATTTTGTATGAACCAGTAATACTCCATGATGAGTTACCAACTAGCATTTTGTGATGAGTTACCCTCCACCGATTGTTTGATGGTGCTGACACACTGGTGGTGCTTTTTGTGTCGTGTTACTGAATATGTCTAGATGCATTGAACCTAGGAAATTTAAATGTAATCCTATTGGACCGACATGAAATCAGATTCATAAGGACATCATGTCTAGGGTTTTAGGTTGTTGAAGTTATGTATTGATATAGTTGTAGTAGTCAATGCTAGGGTTTAAAGATGATTGATGAGATAGAGAAAGTGTGAATGTGTAGAAGACTGAAGTAATGTCGGGATGCATTAGGAACGAGCTATCAAGGATCTAACCAAGCAAGTTGTGCTATCTGATAGATCATATACTTGTTGATCACTCACATCTTTGACAAGTCTATAGCCCTTAACTGGGTAGCCCCAAAAGCCTTTTTTAAATCCTCTAACAAGGTGGTTCACATCTGTGGATCTAAAAATCCTCTAGCAAGGTAGTCTTTAATTAGACTTATCTCCTAACAGAGATTGAGATTCCTAACAGGATCTGTTCTGGTAAAGAACATTATAAGACCTTAACCAGTTCGGTTTCTATTCTGCAGATAGTTACTTGTGAGTTCCATCTCACCATGGTTTTCCCATTTGGGTTTCCATGTCAAAATATCTTGTGTTATGGTGTTTGTGCTTCTGTGGGTGAATGCATTATTTGTTATTTGCTTTGCATGTGTGCTAACCGATTTGTCTGTTAAACTATTTTACCAGTTTACTATTAGTCTTGCAAAGTGTTCAAGTGCAAAGATTTTTGGCATACTAATTCACCCCCCCCTTCTTAGTATTCATCATATACATGGTGCTTAGAGCATTAATGGAAAACTCATGATCAAAATCCCATCATTTGGGCATCATGAGCCCTGAAGCCAAAGTGTCTCTGTTTAGCCTAAGACCCCATTTGGTCTTATCTTTGATGGGACAACAACCTACTCTGTCGACGTCAGTGTGCTGCACTAATATCCCGATAAGCTTGTGGAATCTCAAATCTAGTGGAGAGTGAGACGCTAGCCAACACATGTCCTTTCACTCATCTTAGGTCGTAATGGCTCTCTGCACCTCTTTTAGGTTTAAAAACCTTTTCCTAGCTCATTTGGAGGGGTTCTCCTCTAGGTTTATTGACTCTTATCTCTCATACTATGTTCTTGCCCTCTTGCTCTCTTGCTCTCTTGTTCTTTTTCTCTCTTGGACATACTACCAGCACTACCAAGCTACAACTATCTTTCAAAGATATTACCAACACACACATATCATGAGCTTCGTCACACTCGTAACTCAATAGGAGGGGTTTGTCTACACCCCTTGTCTTATCTTTATCTTGTTCTCTGTTTTATCATTACATGCAATTTATCTTGTTACATTGTGAGTGTATCTATTATATAGGTGCATTCATCTTACCAAATTTTACCAATTTTATATAATTTGCAATAGGGGTTTGCTTCCATTAAGCAGAGTATAGTTTCTATTTGCATTTTATTAATTTAGCAATTTAATCTTCCAATTTATCTATCTGGTTGTCTGTGGCGATGGAAACACCTAAACGGGGGTCTGACTGAGGCAAGCACCTATATAGCCCCCAAAAATTTTCCTATCTCTATGTGTGCAGGTGGTGAATAAGTCACGCGCATTGGAGGGAAGTTACAACAGAGTTTCTGGAGTTTTCTATGTTTGTGGTTCATACAGATGATAGTGTGTCATGTTGTAGTCCACACCTCATGCTGGCATCCAACACTCGAGAGCTTCCCACTTCGGCAAAATAATTTACTTTCAATCCTATGGTATTTTGTAAATACAACTTTCTTATATATTGTTGTTTTTGAATTTTGATCTATTATTTACCTTCACATAGATATTAGTCTAGCTTCATTATCCCTTGGCTCATCTTGGCACCAATTCAAGTGAGGTAGTGGCATATTAATTTTTCATCCAAGATTCATCATCTTATAGGTGGAAAATTTCATCCCCTACATATTTGGTGAACCCGACATGAAACTGCCTAATGTCGTATCTCTTTCTCTTAGAGTTTGATGCTTTTGATCAAGAATTCTCTAGGGATGACTTTGACATGTTGGATGAAGTTTTAGATGACTCCTTAGAAGAACCTCTTTCTAAAGGGGATGTAAAAAAGGAATCATCCTCTACGACATCCTCATTCGAAGATGAAAAGTCGATGAATGTTATTGTTATCTCTGTAGCCCTTAAAAGGCCTAAAAGACCTTACATTCATGTGACTACAACAAGTCCTTCTCCTAAGAAAGTTAATTCCACTAATGAAAAAACTTTTAAAGGAGAAACTTTTGACGTAAATAATAGATTCATGCATCCAAGAAGCCTTCTTATAACACCATTTCTCACACATATAATACTCAAAGGAATAAACAAACTCCTGAACAACCACAAATTTCTTTACCACCTTCTCAACCTAGTCCTCCTAAGACACCTTCATCGATAGATAAGTGAACTTGTGATTATGATCTTATCGAGCAACTTAAAGTTACTCCTACTAAGATATCACTATGGGATTTGCTTCAAATTGCTCCAGTTTACCAAGGTATGCTACAGGAAGCCTTGTGGAAGATCTTGCTACCTTCTTCTAGGAGAATGACTGATGTCAATCCGTTGATGGATCATATCAGTGTGAATTAACTAAGTATTACTTTCTATCCCCATGAAATTTTGTCCCCAGAAATGAGAAATTTGGCAGATCCTTTGATGATAATTGTTCATGTGAATGGTGTTGGTATCAGACGAACACTTGTTGACACAAGTTTTGCGCTTAATGTTTGCAGCCTAGATTTGTTACCAAAAATCAAGGTGGATCCAAACTCTTTGACAACCTCTTCCTTGTTTATTTGAGGATTATATAATAGTTGTAAAACCTCAATGGGGACCATCATATTGTCCTTGAAGTTTGAGCCTGTAACCATCCCAACCCTTGTGCATGTGATGCCAAGACCCCTATCCTATAACCTCCTTTTGGGCAGACCATAGCTTCATGATTTGGGAGTTGTATCATCTATTATTCATGGAATGGTGAATTTTGTAGCCAATAACCAAGTTGTCATGAACAAGGTTGACCCTGAATCTATGCATTTATGTCAAATAACAATGGTGGGTTAGGCCTTGGTTTCACCTTCATTTCAAAATCATGTCACTAGTTTATCTTCCTCAGTGATGATTCCTACCTCTATTCTATCCCCTAAAAAGGAAGAATAGAAGAAGGAGAACTTCCTGGAACACAAGACATTGTGAAGGAGAAATCTCCTAAGAAATAGGACTCTTTGAAAGGAGACTCCCTAAAGGCAGATCTCCCTGAGGTACAAGTGTTGGAGTCTAATGTTGTTAAGTCTTCTCTAGTTAAATCACCTTCTCCATCAAAGATGAATGCATGCTTAGGTGACGATTGGGGTTCTTTAGATTTTACTGATTCTCAAATCAGATAATACAAGGTTGACTCTGTCCATCTAATTTTTCCTAAAATTTCTTTCACTTTGGCCACAAAATATTATTATGCGTCCATAAAGCCAGGTGATTCTTATCATGCTTATCACCTTTTCTATACAAAACCTCCTTCATCTAAAGAATTACAGGACATCCATGGTCTTGGATATAAACTCGTGTCTCAACTTGGCTATGACACAAAAGATTGTGGGCCTAATGAACAAGGTATTTGAATTCCTTTGGAAGCCGAACCTCTCACCACAACACTAGATTAGGATATCATCATATGGGTCGAAAAGCAAAACCATGACTAAATGTTAACATGATTTCGGTTGACCCTCTCCCTCTTAAGCTTATTCATCCAGAACTCATCGATGATGCTATGCCATTTGATGGAATTCCCTTGGATCATTTTCCTTTGGAAGAATCCTTGAAGGAATTTCTAGGCATGTACGATGAGTTTCCCTCTTATCGTCATAAACATTGATACCCTTATTGCTTGAATACCCAGGCATATTTCAGGGAATTTGTTGTGCAGGGAGCACGTCTATCTCACAATAAAGAACAAATATCTATGTCTCATCTAGAAGACCGTAGTTCACTCCTTAGTGGAGAAACAACTGATGTCATCATGAGTGATAAGACTCTTGACAAGGCTATCAAAGTTGGGAAATGTCTATCTTTTGAATAATATAAGAAATATTATAATCTTTTACATCAATTCCCTCACATCTTTGCTTGGTCTTATGAAGAAATGGCCGACATTGATGAGTCAATTGTTGTGCATAACATGTGCTTAGTCCTGATGCTAATTCGATGAAGCAAAAGACTCAAAAGATGAATCCCAAGGTGGCCCTATTAGTCAAGACTGAGATAGAGAATCTCTTTAAAGTTGGCTTCATCCATCTTATCGACTATTCACCTTGGATCTTGAACATTGTCCTGGTAAGTAAGCCTGATGGTCAAATCTACATCTACATTGACTTTTGGGATGTGAAAAAAGCCTCCCTCAAGGATGACTTTCCACTCTCAAACATTGAAATGATTGTGGATTCAACCGCAGGTTATACTTTACTCTCTTTCATGGATGGCTTCTCGGGTTACAATAAGATTCACATCAACTCGGAAGATTGGTATAAGTCAACCTTTATAACTCCTTGGAGGACTTTTTTCTATATCATCATGCCATTTGGGTTGAAAAATGCAAGAGCAACCTATCAATGAGTGATGACCTTGATATTCCATGATTTCATCTATAAGATATTAGAAGATTATGTCGATGATATCTCATGGTTAAATTCATCATTCACCAAGTACACATTGAAAACCTTCATCTGATCTTTGAAAGGATTTGGCTATATAAGATGAGACTAAATCCCCTCAAGTGTGTTTTCAGTCTTGATGCTGAAAAAAATCTAGGATTTATTGTCTCTCACCAAGGAATTGAGACAGACACCGATAAAATTGATGCGATTGTGAACATGCCTCCACCTAGAAACATCTCTCAACTTCATAGTCTACAAGGGAAGATTCAAGCCATTCACCACTTTGTGGGGAAATTGATTGATTGTACCCTTCCTTTTACATGGATGGCTTTTGATTCCATCAAGAATTACATAGCTAACCCTCCCATTTTAATGTCGGCTATGCCTGATAGACCTTTCTTTCTATAAAATTTTTCTTTGTCTCATGCACTAGCAGCCTTGTTAGCCTAGCATGATGATGAAGGTCGAGAACAAGTAGTCTATTACATTAGTCACTCTTTGATTATAGACTATGAGACTCGATATTTCGTCATGGAAAAGCAATGCCTAGCTCTCATCTTTATGACCCAAAAGCTTAAGCATTACATCCTTCATGCAGAAACATGAGATGTTGCTAAGAATGATATCCTTAATCATCTCTTTTCAAAGCTTGACCTTTCAAGATGGTTGTCCAAGTGGGTGATGTTGCTCTCGAAGTTTGACCTAAAGTTTGTAACTCAGAAGTTGATTAAAGGACAAGTCGTCGCTGATCAGTTGGCTGATGTCCCATCTAAAAAATCGTTTCCTACTTTAGATCTTTTTCCTAACAAAGATCTACTAGCCATTAATTAGGAATCTATATGGGCCATGTATTTTGACGGATCAAGATGTCAGATTGGTTCAGGAGCAGGTGTAGTTTTGGTCTCACCTAAAGGAAAATCATTCCCTCTCTCATTTTGTTTGGAATTCCATTGTACTAACTATTGGTAATTGACACTCAATGGATTCATTTTGTTGTCATTGATGGCAACAAGACTTGATGGAAGTCAAAAATTGACACTAGGAAGCATATACCGATAGATACCAGCATTAGAAGCATTCAGGGCTACACTGGCACCTGCATTGGCACCGACATCAATACTTCAAGGAAGCTGACATCAAGAAAGATTTAATTTAGTGAATCATTTTGTAACTATTTTCGTGGCCGACATTGAATATTCTTTGTAAATGCATTGTAAGCCGACATAAGGCATATCATATATAATGGGTATATAAGTCAGTCTGCTAGGTCAATCTAAGATACAGAGATAATGGTGTTATGACGGTATAGAGATAGATATATAGCAGAACTATGAGATACGAAATATATGTATGGAGATCATTTTTGTATGCAAACATTGTGTCATGCAATGATCTATAGATAGCTAGGAAATCACTCTTGGAGGAGAAGTAATACTGGTAATAGTTCAATACTGTGAACCGGTACAGAGCAGAACCAAAACTGGAACTCTATCTGGCATAGCAAATGTATTCTTGAGTTCATTTTTGGTAATTTACTTTGGCAGAAAGCTTGTAGTTAGTGAGGCTCTTTAGTGATGAGTAGTATGCTCTAGGCAGTATGTCTTCCTGCAAGTGCAAGCCCTGTTTATGTAGTATCTTTTCATATGGCCACTGAGCTGATATTGTGGGTCACAAATCCCACCGTGGTTTTTCCTCATTGAATTTTTCCATGTATAAATTATGTGTGTTATGGTGTTCATTTATGTGGATGGTTTATTTGCTTCTTGTTATATGCTTATTTGTTTACCGATACATACATGCATGGTCTAGAAAGTTAAATATTGTAGATTCTAGTAGAACACTAATTCACCCCCCCTCTCAGTGTTCTGATGTCCCAACAATTGGTATCAGAGCTTGGTACCTTAGAAGAAGTTTAATAGCTTGAGGAATATCCTACAACCAGAATCTTTGAATATGGCTATGGAAAGGCAACTTGAGATGACTCTTGAGGATAATGATGCTGAAAGGTTGAAAAACTTGAAATTGCAAGAAGAATTGAATTTTGCAAATGAATTCATTCTTATCCTACAAGAAAGGTTGTCATCTGCTCAAGCCAAGAGGAAAGAACTTTTGCAACAACCGGATGATGAGGAGAAGAATTCCCTTAAGGAACAATGTTAGAAACTAAGTCAAACAAATATGCTCATGAAGAATGAAATGCAAGACCTGACCATGAGGTTATCAAAAGATATTGAGGACAAAAAGAAGAAGGAAGATAGTCTTTTTTATCTTTGAAGAACAAATTTGATGAATGTGGAAGATTAACTCATGAGAATAATTTGTTGAGAACTAATTTGGCACACTCCCAGAATAATGAACAAGAACTTGAAAGGAAAATCACTACTCTGAGAGATGATCTGACTACTGCAAGTGAATACAAAGAAAAGTTTAGGATCAGTGTTGCACAATTGGATGACTTACCGAAGAGACAAAGATAGATTGATGATTCTAGAGGACTTGGATTTGTACATGGTGAAAGCTCTAGTACTACTAATGAAGATCAAACAACCAGTATGCAGAACTCATCAAAATAGAGGAAACCGGTAAGACAATCTAACGCTTATAAATTCAATGGTGGATGTTTTTTTTGCAATAAAATTGGGCATATGGCTAAACAATGTAGAAATAAGGCAAATCAAAACTACAATTCTATTCCTAGTCAATGCACAAACTACAAGAAATATGGTCATAAATCAGAAGATTGTAGAATAAATGTTAAATGTCATGCATGTGGAAAGTTTGGACATTTTGCTAATCATTGTAGGTCAAGGAATAATAATAATACCGGATATGTCAAAGCAATTTAGAAGAACAATGTTACATGTTATGCATGCAACAAAATAGGACATATTGCTAAGTATTGCAGAAGCAAGACTCAACCAGCTAATAATGATAAAGACAATGAGAAAGGGAAGCAGAAGGTAGATGAAATACAACAAGATCATACCAAGAGATGAGTTAGAAAATCTGAAGAACAAAGTGGAGATGGATCTATACCAACAAATCCAATAGTAGAACAAAGTATTCCTCCACCGGCAGGAAATTCCACTGACAACTGAGGCATAAGCCTTAGGGGTTAGCAAAGTCACTGCTAAATTTTACATACTACCCCAGAAGAGATCTAAGGAGATCTGGAAAGAGATATGGAGAATTATGTTTATCATCGAGAAAGGTTACCCCGGCACTTAACTGTGAAACCAACATCCATAGGGTTGTTGGCGAAACATTAGTAACAAAAAATTAGGATTTTATTTGCTAATAAAAGAAGCTAAGTGAATTCATTTTCACTCATCGAGAATTCAAGAAATCAGAGTGAAGTAAAGGCGAACTAAGATAGAGCAAAAGCATTGAGAGAGGATTTTGAGCAATTATCTAAAGCACTCAAATCGTCCATCGACATTCACTTAGGTATTTTTCGACATGGCATCTGGATCTTCCGCTGCTACTTTTATTGTAAATCCAACAATCATCAAAGTTAAGGATAGGTTAAGGCCAATCTTTAAGGAGGTTCCCAAAATTGCAAAGAAGGAAGACTCTGTGGGAGAGTTTTCTAGGGTTCCTGAAGGAGTAATATATGTTGAAGATGTGAGGGCATACATCCACTACACTCTTGAGGATCTAGGTATTGAAGACATAAAAAGCATGTATCAATCAATGATACTGGGAGACACTAAAAAGATCAAACCAGAATTTAAGGCAATTGAGGATCTAGGGTTAACCAGTATTCTATATTTAACCAGAATTCAAGGATGAAGTTATCTAATACGTCCTGAGCTAGGTTCATAACGAATTCATTTGGTTAGATAGACCTTGCATGATCACGAAGGAAGCTATTCAAGTTGTCACCAGCTTACCTAGGGTTGGACAAAAACCTGGTAAGAAAATTTCCAACACGGAGGTTCAAAAACTCACTAGTTCCACACTGGATAATAGATCAATGAGGATAAGCACAATAACCGACTCAGACATAGAATTTGCAAGCATGATCATAGGATATAAGGTAACTCGATCAAATCGCTTGAATTCTATTGCAAGCTCATGCATTCATGTCGCATATCAAATGTTAAGAAATAATGTGAAGTATGGCTTATGTGAATGGATGAGGAGTGAGTTAATGTTAAACCTTTAAAAGATCAAAGGAACCAAGAAAGGCACATTCAAATATGGAAACTTAATTGTCTGTTTAATGCTTTATTTCCTGAATGAGCTACTTGGTCTAGGAAAGAAGCAATGGGCTCATGACATACCGGTAGGTATGCAAATCAAAATGGCTATCACCGGTCTTGGTACCAGTAGGGATGAGAAGCTCTGGGGTTACTTCAATACATTTCAAGAAAATATGAAGCAAAGCGAAAGAATCTCTAAGAACATTGTGGAGATGTACTCCACTAACATATGTTTCATGGTGAAAACTGATGAAACACTCATGGAAGTAGTTGAACCCAGGAAAATTTGGATCACCAAGCTTGGATATGAGGTAGATAGTATTTTTGAGCTTTATGAAAAGATGCTATTAGATGCCCCATTAGATGATAAGATAAAGCATTTTGGTATAGCAGGAGAAAAGGCACTTGAAGTGAAAATAGGTTTCAATAGAAAAAGGAGAGAGAAAAAAATTGATAAAATATCTACATATGTGCAGAATGTGATATACAAAATAGATACTCAGCTAGGTTCCCAATCTAAACAGGCAATCAAACCAACAGAGGTTGCTATTGAAGAAGTGAAGAAGCCACATGTTCACATTTCCCCACTCTGACCCTAAGGATAATGAGCCTCTGGCTTTCAGAAGGGTGCAAAGGAAGGATGTGGTAAAACCACCGGTAGAGCAACAAAAGGCAAAACCAAGGAGGAGACCTGTCAGAAAGGAAGCTCAGCCTACTACACCTCCACCACCGGTAAGGAAGCCTAAGGAAGCCTATGAAGGTGATAATATTGGATCTGGTAAGACATCAATGACCTGTGCTAAAATTATTGATGAAGTGACAAAAGATGGGATATTAAAGAATTTGTCAAAATATTATGAATTTTTTAAAGAGAGTGAGCAAAATGAGTTAGAGGAAGCTATTTTATTGTATATAAATATCTATAAGAAGGCATTAGTTGAAATTTTTAAAGAGATACCTTTATCTCTATACAATAAACTTGAAGCTAGGAGACTTTATGCTATTAAGAGGGATAAGGAAGTCAAGGAAGTTACACTTTTGGAACAATGTGGCACTATAAATAATGAAGAGATGAAAAGATGTATAGATACTGCTAATAGGACAATTTTTAGTAGTAAAAACTAGAAGATAAGTCTTATGATGGGTAGAGTGAATGAAGTGGTAAATGAGACAAGTAAGGGGTGGACAAAATTCTTTCTAAAAAACCCAGACTTTCTCACATCTCAAGAAGAATTTGCAAAGGCAACATCCCCTACAATTCCTGACAAATCAAAAGGAAAGGATATTTTAGGCAGTTCTACACTAATTTTGACACTATCACAACTGGCTACAACTAAAGGCACACATCCACAACCAACAGTCACAAAGAGTGTACAAGACACCGAAAACACTATGGATAATACTCCACCGGCAGTAACCAACACTGCACCAAGTGGTGAACCCACCAGTGCAAAAGAGGTTGAGATGGACAAGGTCAAATCAATTGAGTCCATACCGGTAGGCAAAACAGATTCACCGGCAAGGGTATTGGCAATTGACACTTCTCGTGTCAAGAAGAAATTAGTTTCTAAATTAAGTCCAACCAAACTAATGATGATGGTCACTCAGAAATTGTTAAAGGAAGGAACTATAGACCAAGGGTTAATTGACAAATCGGTCTCTGTATTACACAGAATAATGTATGACTGTCAAATAGAGGATGGAGCAAGCCCTTCCGGTAAACTCAAAGCTTTAACAAAACACATATCAAATAACTATCAATCCTTGAGACAGATTGCAGACCAACAGGCTTTGGATAGTTTCTCTACTACAAAAAGAGTAGCTTTTGATCAGCTTATAGTAATTGGGAAGAAGAATATAGAGGACAAACTTATCTCAATTGAGGTTTGTTTGAAACAATGCACCAATATTTACAGAGTATGTTGTAATATAGGAAGTCTAATAGCTAATGTAAATGACAGATTGAAAGAATTATATGACAAAATGACTACTATTGCTTATTCTTTTGATGGGCTAACTACACTAACTATTTATGTTTATGGAGAAATTTTGTCCTTGGAGAACCAAGTTTTTGTTTTTGAGAAAGAAAAAGATAAAATACTGAGGAGAGCAAGAAATTTAAGAGGATTGGTGAGTCCAAGACTTGATTCTTTGGGTGTTCACAAGAGAGAATGCATGGACATGCTAGCCAAACCCACACCGGTAGATACTCAGGAGAAGGAATCATTTTCCCACTTACTCAATGGACTTGCATCGGTATCGGACACTTTCAAATCAGGCTAGGACACATATCTTCAGTT